>NW_012267507.1:95057-96169 GCF_000151885.1 Dipodomys ordii | reverse complement strand
CTAACCCTAACCCTAAAACTCACCCTAACCCTAACCTTCAACCTCACCCTGAACTTCACCGTAACTCTAGCCCTAACCCTAACAATAACACTAACCCTAACCCTAACCCTAAACCTCACTCTCACCCTCAGACTCACCCTCACTGCAAACTTAACCCTAACCGTAACACTAACAATAAGCCTAATCCTAAGCCTAACCCTAACCCAAATCCTAACCAAAACCCTCACCCTAACACTAAGCCTATCCCTAACCCTAACCCTAAGCCTCACACTCAACCTCACCCTAAACGTAATACTAAACCTAACCCAATCCCTAACCCTAACCCTCAGCCTAGCCCCTACCCTCACCCTAACCTTAACCCTAAACCTCATCCTAAACCTGACACTAACCATAACCCTAACCTGAACCCTAACCCGAACCCTAACCCTCACGCTCATGCTCGGCCTAAGCCTAAGCCTAAGCCTAAACCTAAACCTAACCCTCACCCTAAAAATAACCCTAAAACTAATGCTAACTCTAACCCTAACCCTAAACCTCACCCTAACCATAATCCTAACCCTAACCCTAAACCTCACCCTAACACTTGTCCTCACCCTACCCCTAACCTTAACCCTAACACTAACCCTCACAATAACACTAACCCTAACCTCACCCTAACCCTAACCCTAAGCCTAACCCTCAATATAACCCTAACCCTCACGCTCAAAGTAACCCTAACCCTAACCTTGACCCTCACCCTAACCCTAACACTAACCCTAACATTTACCCTCACCCTAACCCTAACCCTAATCCTAACCCAAACCCTAACCCTCACCCTCACCTTAACCGGAACCCTAACCCTAACACTTACAACAACCCTAACCCTAAACCTAACAAAATCGCTAACCCTAACGCTCACCCTAATCATTACCCTCACCCTAACACTTACCCTCACCTTAACACTAACCTTAAGCCTAACACTAAGCCTCACACTAACCCTAACAATCACCCTAACCCTTAACCTCACCGTAACACTAACCCTAAACCTCAACCTAACCCTAGCCCTAACCTAACACTCATCCTCACGTTAAACCTCACACTAACCCTAACACTAATCATCAATCTAACCCTCA
>NW_012267507.1:86510-87602 GCF_000151885.1 Dipodomys ordii | reverse complement strand
TCACCCTCACCCTAACCCTTACCCTAACCCTAACCCTCACCCTAACCTTAAACCTTAAAGCTGAGCCTCAACCTAACCCTAACCCTAAACCTCACCGCAAGCCTTACCCTAACCCTAACCCTAACAATAAACTTAACCCGAATCCTACTCTCACCCTAACCCTAACCCTGACTCTCAACCTACCCTAACCCTAAACCTCACCCTCAGACTAGCCCTCACCCTAACCCTAATCCTAACCCTAATCCTAACCCTAACCCTCATCCTAACCCTCCCCTAACCCTTAACCTAACCCTCACATTAACCCTAACCCTCAACCTCAACCTTACCATCAGCCTAACCCTAAGCCTAACCCTAAACCTATACCTAGCACACACACTCACCCTCACCCTAACCCTAATCCTAACCCTAACCGTCAACTTCACTCTCAGTGTAACCCTAAGTCAAACGCGAACCCTAACCCTAACCCTCACAATCACTCTATCCCTTACCCTAATCCTAATCCTAACCGTAACCCTAACCCTCACCCTCAGACTCACTTTAACCTTAATTCTAACCCTAAACCGCACCCTCACCCTAGCCCTAAACCTAAATCTAACCCTGAACTTCACCATAACCCTAACCCTAAACCTCCACCTCACCATAGCCCTCACCCTAAGCCTAAGCCTAACCCTAACACTAACCCTAATCCTCACACTCACCCTAACTTAACCCTAACCCTAATCCTAATCTGAATCCTAACCCTAACAATCACCCTCAGCCTAACCCTCACCCTAATCCTAACCCTAAACCTAACACTAATCCTAAGCCTAACCCTCATCCTCAGCCTCACCCTAACCCTAACACTAACCCTAAAAATCACCCTCACCCTAACCCTAACACTAAACTTGACCCTAATGCTAAACCTAAACCTCACCCTCACCTTAGCCCTTACCCTAACCCTAAACCTAACCTTAACCCTCATTCTAACCCTTCCCCTAACCCTAACACTCACCCTCAACCTCACCCTCAGCCTAACCCTAAACCTAACCCTAAACCTAACACTAACACACACACTCACCCTCACCCTAACCCTAATCCTATCCCTAACCCTAA
>NW_012267507.1:77914-78487 GCF_000151885.1 Dipodomys ordii | reverse complement strand
ACCCCAACACTAACCCTAATCCTCACCCTCACCGTAGACCTCAACCTAACCCTAATCTCTTTTTTTTTTGTGTGTCGTGGGGCTTGAACTCTGGGCCTGGGCGCTGTCCCTCAGCTTTTCAGCTCAAGGCGAGCGTTCTGCCACTTGAGCTACAGTGCCACTTCCGGTTTTCTGGTGGTTTATTGGAGATAAGAGTCTCATGGTCTCTCCTGCCCGGGCTAGCTTTGAACCTCGATCCTCAGATCTCAGCCTCCTGAGTAACTAGGATTACAGGCGTGAGCCACCAGTGCCTGGCTCCTAACGCTAATCTTCACCCTAATCTTCATCCTAACCCTCACCCTAACCCTAAACTTAACCTGAACCCTAACTCTCAAGCTAACCCTAACCCTAACCGTCAACCTAAAGCTAACCCTCATCCTCTCCCTCATCCTAGCCCTAAGCCTAAGCCTAAGCCTAACCCTAAACCTCAACTAACCCTAAATCGACCCCTAAACCTCATCCTCACTCTTACCATAATTCTAACCCTACCACTAAACCACACCCTAACCCTAACCCTAACCCTTATCCTCAACC
>NW_012267507.1:72769-73259 GCF_000151885.1 Dipodomys ordii | reverse complement strand
TAACCCTAACCCTCACCCTAACCCTAAACCTATCCCTAACAATAACCCTAACCCTCACCCTCAACCGAAATCTAACCCTAACAATAAACCTAACCCTCACCCTAACACTAAACCTCAACCTCACCCTAACCCTAATCCTAACCCTAACTCTAATCCTAACACTCAACCTCACCCTAACCCTCACCCTTACCCTTACCCTCACATTCACCTAACCCTAACCCTCACACTAACCCTCACCCTCACTTTAACCTTAACACTAACCCTAACCCTTACCCTCACAATCACCCTAAATCTAACCGTTACCCTCACCCTAACCCTAACAGTAACCCTAAACCTAAACCTAGTCCTCACACTAACCCTAACCCTCACCAGCACCTTAACTCGAACCCTCACCCGAAACCTCACCCTAACCCTAACCCTAAACCTAACCCTCACACTTCCACTAAACCTAACCCTCACCCTAACTATAACCCTACCCATCAGCCTAAAC
>NW_012267507.1:68616-69676 GCF_000151885.1 Dipodomys ordii | reverse complement strand
CCTCACCCTAACCCTAACCATAAACATAACCCTCACCCTAGCCCTCACCCTAACCCTAATCCTATCCCTAACCCTAATTCTACCCCTCCCCATAACCCTTATCCCAATCCTCACCCTAACCCTAAGCACCACCCTCAACTTCACCCTCAACCTAACCCTAAGCTTAACACTAAACCTAACACTAACACACACACTCACCCTCACCCTAACCCTAATCCTAACCCTTACCCTCACCCTCAACCTCGCCCTCAGTGTAATCCTAAACCTAATCCTAACCCTAACCCTAATACTCACACTCACCATAACGCTTACCCTAATCCTAATCTTAACCATAACCCTCACCAGCACACTCAGCCTCACCTTAAGCCTAACTCTAAACTTAAACCTCACCCTCACCCTAACCCTAACACTAACCCTAAACCTACCCTAAACCTAGCCCTCATCCTAACCCTAACCCTAACCCTAACAATCATCCTACGCCTCCCTATAACACTAACCCTAACCTTCACACTAACCTTAACCCTCACACTCACCCTCACCCTCAGCCTAACCCTAAGCCTAACCCTAATAATAACCCTAAACCTAATCCTCACACTCACCCTAACCCTAATCCTAATCCTAATCCTAATCTTAACCCTCACCCTCAGCCTCACCTTAGCCCTAATTCTAACCCTAAACCTAACCCTCACCCTAACCCTAAATCTTACCTTAACCCTAAACTTCACCCTAACCCTAACGCTAAACCTCATCCTCACCCTAGCCCTCACCATGACACTAATGCCAACCCTAACCCTCATCCTTACCCTCCCCCTAACACTTACCTTAACCCTCACCCTAACCTTAACCATCACCCTCAACCTCACCCTCACCCTAACCCTAAGATTAACCCTAAACCTAACCCTAACACACACACTCACCTTCACCCTCACCCTAATCCTAACCCTTACCCTCACCCTCACCCTCGCCCTGAGTGTAACCCTAAGCCAAACCTGAACGCTAACCCTAACACACACAATCACCCTAACCCTTACCATAATCCTAATCCTAACCCTAACCCTAA
>NW_012267507.1:64473-65512 GCF_000151885.1 Dipodomys ordii | reverse complement strand
CCCTAAGCCTAACCCTAAACCTAACCCTAATACACACACTCACCCTCACCCTAAACCTAATGCTATCCCTAACACTAACCCTAACCCTAACCCACCCATTAACTCTCATCCTAACCCCAACCCTAACACTAACACTAACCCTAACTCTCAACCTAACCATCACCCTAACCCTAACTCAAACCCTAAACCTCACCCTCACCCTAACCCTAACACTAACCCTAACCCAAACCCTAAACCTCACCCTAACCCTAAACCTAACACTCACCCTCACTCTCACCATAACCTTAAACCTAAACCTAACCCTAACAATAGCCCTAATCCTAAGCCTCACCCTAACTATATCCCTCACCCTAACCCATACCCTCACCTTAACACTTACACTCACCCTAACACTAACCCTAAGACTAACACTAACACTCACACTAACCGTAACCCTCACCCTAATCCTAAACCTCACCCTAACCCTAATACCAACCCTCACCCTCACCCTAACCCCCACCCTAACCCTAATTCTAAACTTAAACCTCACCCTAACCCTAACCCTAACCGTAACCCTGAACCCCACCCTAACCCTAATCCTAACCCTCACCCGCACCCTCAACCTCACTGGAACTCTAACCTTAACACTAACATTTACACTAACCCTAACCCGAACCATCACCCTAACCCTAACCCGAACCCACATCCTCACCAGTCTAACTCTAAGCCGAACCCTAAACCTCACCATAAACCTCACCCTAACCCTAAACTTCACCTCACCCTCAACATCACGGTAACTCTAACCCTAACCCTAACAATAACACTAACCCTAACCCTAAATCTAACCCTCACCATCAGCCTCACCCTCACCGCAATCATAACCCTAACCATAACACAAACAATAACCCAAACCCTAAGCCTAACCCTAACCCTAATCCTAACCCCGCCCTCACCCTCAGCCTAAACCTAAGCCTTACTCTAACCCTAACCCTCACCCTAAATCTAAGCCTAAACATAACCCTAACCTTAACACAAACCCTAACCCTAAACCTAGCCCTAA
>NW_012267507.1:56560-57553 GCF_000151885.1 Dipodomys ordii | reverse complement strand
TCTAACCCTCACCCTCACCCTAACCCTAACCCTCACCTTAACCCTAACCCTCACCCTTATGGTAACCCTCACCCTCATCCTAACCCTCAACTTACCCTTACTGTCACCCCCACCCTAACCCTCACCCTAAGCCTAACCCTCACCCTAACACTAAATCTACCCCTAAACCTCACCCTCACCCTAATCCTAACTGTAACCCTAACACTAACACTAAACCTCACACTAACCCTAACCCTCACCCTCACCCTCAACCTCACGCTCAGCTTTACCCTAAGCCTAATCGAAACCTTTACCCTAATCCTCACCCTAAACCTAGCCCTCACCCTAACACAATTCCTAACCCTAACCCTCAACCTAAACCTAACCCTCACCCTCACCGTAACCCTTACCCTAACCCTAATCCTCACCCTCACCCTAACCCTAAACCTCAACCTAACCCTAACACTTAACTTCACAATAACCCTTACCCTAAGCCTCACCCTAACCCTAATCTTAACCGAACCCTAACTCTCACCCTAACCCTAACGCTCTCACCCTAACCCTAACACTAAACCTCACCCTCACCCTAGCCCTCACCCTAACCCTAATACTAACCCTAACCCTCATTATATCCCTCCCCCTAACCCTTAACCTAACCCTCACACTAACCCTAACCATCGCCCTCAACCTCAACATCAGCCTAACCCTAAGTCAATACCTAAACCTAAACCTAACATACACAGTCACCCTCACACTAAACCTAATCCTAACACTAAACCTCACCCTCACCCTCAACCTCAGTGTAACCCTAAGCCAAACCCGAACCCTAACCCTAACCCTGACAATCACACTAACTCTTACCCTAATCCTAATCCTAAACCTAACCCTAACCCTCACCCTAAGCCTCACCTTAACCCTAACTCTAACCGTAAACCTCACGCTCACACTCACACTCACCCGCACCTTCACCCTCACAGTAACTCTAATCCTAACCCAAACCCTAACCCTAAACAT
>NW_012267507.1:48070-49721 GCF_000151885.1 Dipodomys ordii | reverse complement strand
GTAACCTGAACACTAAGCCTCACACTAACCCTAACCATCACCCTAACCCTAAACCTCACCCTAACACTAACCCTAAACCTCAACCTACCCCTAGCCCTAACCCTAACCCTAACACTCATCCTGACTATAAACCTAGCACTAACCTTAACACTAATCCTCAATCTAACCCTCACCCTCACCCTACCCATAACCCTAACCCTCACCCTCACCCTAACCCTCACACTTAACGTAACCCTCACCCTCAGCCTAACCCTCACCTTACCCTTACTGTCACCCCCACCCTAACCCTCACCTTAAGCCTAACCCTCACCCTAACACTAACTCTACCCCTAAACCTCACCCTCACCCTAATCCGAACTCTTACCCTAAACCTAACACTAAACCTCACACTAACCCTAACCCTAAACCTCACCCTCAACCTCACCGTCAGCTTAACCCTAAGCCTAAGACAAACCCTTACCCTGACCCTCACCCTCATCTTAGCCCTCAGCCTAACACAAATCCTAACCCTAACCCTCAACCTAACCCTAACCCTCACCCTCACCGTAACCCTTACCCTAACCCTAACCCTCACCCTCACCCTAAGCCTAATCTTAACCCTAAACCTCAACCTAACCCTAACTGTCATCCTATCCCTCCCCCTGACCCTTAACCTAACCCTCACACTAACCCTAACCATCACCCTCAACCTCACCATCAGCCTAACCCTAAGCCTAACGCTAAACCTAAACCTAACACACACATTCACCCTCACCCTAACCCTAATGCTAACCCTAAACCTTAACCTCACCCTCACCGTCAGTGTAACCCTAAGCCAAACCTGAACCCTAACCCTAACCCTGACATTCACTCTAACCCTTACCCTAATCCTAATACTAACCCTAAACCTAACCCTCACTCTCAGCCTCACCTTAACCCTAACTCTAACCATAAACCTCACCCTCACCCTAACTTTGAACTTAACCCTAACTTTAAACCGTACCCTAACCCTAACCGTAAACCTCACCCTCACCATAGCCCTCACCCTAACCCTAATCCTAACACTAACCCTCATCCTAACTCTCCCCATAACCCTAACCCTAACCCACACCCTAACCCTAATCCTCACCCTCACCCTAACCCTCAGCCTAACCCTAAGCCTAAACCTAACCCTAACCCTTATACTTACCCTAACCCTAAACCTCAAGCTAACCTTCACCCTAACCCTAACTCTATCCCTAAACCACACCCTCACCCAAAACCTAACTCTAAACCTAATTCAAAACTGAAACCTCACGCTAACCCTAACCCGAACCCTAAGCCTCACACTCACACTAACACTAACTCTAATCCTAATCCTAACCCTAAGCCTCACTCTCAACCTAACCCTCACCTTAACCCTAACATTAATTCTAACCCTAACCCACACCCTCAGCCTCACCCTAACCCTAACTCTAACACTAAAGGTCGCCCTGACGCTAACCCTAACCCTAACCCTAACCCTAAACCACACTCTAATCCTAAACCTAAAACTCATCCTCACCCGAGAGCTCACCTGAACCCTAACCATCATCCTCACTCTAAACCTAACACTAACCCAAACATTAATCCACAATCTAACTCTCACCCTCATCCTAACCCTCACCCTCACCCTAAACCTAACCCTAACCCT
>NW_012267507.1:41262-42704 GCF_000151885.1 Dipodomys ordii | reverse complement strand
CATCCTAACCCTCAACCTAACCCTAAAACCTTAACCCTCACCCTATCCCTAACCCTCACGCTCACCCTTAGGCTCGTCCTAATACTAAGCCTAAGACTAACCCTTACCCTCACACTCACCCTCACCCCAACCCTAAGAGTAACACTCACCCTACCCCTAACCCTTACATTAACCCTCAGCCTAATGCTAACACTAGCCCTAAACCTAACCCTCACCCTAACCCTAACCTTCACCCTCACCCTCAGCCTAACCCTAAGCCTAACCCTAAACCTAACCCTAAACCACACACTCACCCTCACTCTAACCCTAACAGTAACACTCACCCTAACCCTAACCCTTACATTAACCCTCAGCCTAATGCTAACACTAGCCCTAAACCTAACCCTCACCCTAACCCTAACCTTCACCCTCACCCTCACCCTCAGCCTAACCCTAAGCCTAACCCTAAACCACACACTCACCCTCACTCTAACCCTAACAGTAACACTCACCCTAACCCTAACCCTTACATTAACCTTCAGCCTAACGCTAACACTAGCCCTAAACTTAACCCTCACCCTAACCCTAACCTTCACCTTCACCCTCACCCTCAGCCTAACCCTAAGCCTAACCCTAAACCTAACCCTAAACCACACACTCACCCTCACTCTAACCCTAATCCTAACCCTAAACCTAACCCTCACCCCCATCCTAAACCTCACCCTAACCCTAACCTTAACACCAACCCTAAACCTAATCCTCACCCTAACCCTAACTCTAACCCTAAACCTCACCCCAAACCTAAACCTTCACCTAACACTTACCCTCACCCTAACACTAACCTTAACCCTAACACTAACCCTCACACTAACCCTTACCATCACCCTAAAACTAAACCTCACCCTAACCCTAACCCTCAAACTCGCCCTAACCCTAACCATTACCCTAAGAGTAACCCTCACCCTAACTCTTACCCTCACCTTATTCCTAGCACTAACCCTCACCTTAACCCTTACCCTAACCCTCACACTCAATCTATAACTCATTGTCAACCTAAACTTCACCATAACCCTAAACCTCACCCACACAATAACCCTCACCCAAACCCGCACCCTCACACTCACCCTCACCCTAAATATCACCCTAACTCTAACCCTCACCCTAACCCTAAACCTAACACTCACCCTAATGCTAATCCTCAACATAACCCTCACCCTCACCCTTAGCTTAACCCTAACCCTAACCCTAATCCTAACCCTAACCCTAAACCTAAACCTCACACTAACCCAAACATTAACCTTAACCCTAACACTCAACCTTACCCTCAGCCTAACCCTAACCCTAATCCTAACCCTAACCCTAACATTAACCCTAAACTTCACTCTAACCCTCAACCTAACCCTAACCCTAACTCTCACCATCACCTTAACACAACCCCTAACCCTAAACCTAACCCTAACCCT
>NW_012267507.1:35487-36789 GCF_000151885.1 Dipodomys ordii | reverse complement strand
TAACCCTAACCCTCACCCTAACCATTACCCTCACCCTAAACCTAATCCTCACCCTAACACTTACCCTCACCTTAACACTAAACGTAACCGGAACACTAAGCCTCACACTAACCATAACCATCACCCTAACCCTAAATCTCACCCTAACACTAACCCTAAACCTCAACCTAACCCTAGCCCTAACCCTAACCCTAACACTCATCTTCACGGTAAACCTCACACTAACCCTAACACTAATCCTCAATCTAACCCACACCCTCACCCTAACCCTAACCCTAACCCTCACCCTAAACCTAACCCTCACCCTCACCCTAACCCTAATCCAAAAACTACCCCTAACCCGCATCCTAACACTAAACCTAACCCTAACCCTAACCCTCACCCTAACCCTAAACCTCACCCTCACCCTCACCCTCAGCCTAACCCTCAGCCTAAGCCTAACACTTACCCTAACCCTCACCCTAGCCCTCAGCGTAGCCCTCTCCCTAAGCCGAACCCTAACCCTCATCCTTACCCTCACCCTAAACCAAACCCTAATCCTAACCCTCACCCTAACCCTAACCTTAACCCTAAACCTAACCCTAATCCTAACCCTAAACCTAACCCTCACCCTCACCCTCACCCTCACCATAACTCTAACCCTAACCCTAACCATAACACTAATCCTAACCCTAAACCTAACCCTAACCCTAATGCTAACACACAACCTCACCCTAACCCTAATCCTAACACTAACCCTCACCCTAACCCTAACCCTCACCCTCACCCTCACCCTCACCGTAACCCCAACCCTCATCCTAACCCTCACCCTAAACCTAACCCTAACCTTAAACCTTACCCTAACACTAACCCTAATCCTTACCCTCACCCTAGACCTCAACCTAACCCTAATCTTTTTTTTTTTGTCAGTCGTGGGGCTTGAACTCTGGGCCTAGGCGCTGTCCCTCAGCTCTTCAGTTCAAGGCAAGCGCTCTACCACTTGAGCTACAGTGCCACTTCCGGATTTCTGGTGGTTTATTGGAGATAAGAGTCTCACGGTCTCTCCTGCCCGGGCTAGATTTGAACCGCGATCCTCAGATCTCAGCCTCCTGAGTAGCTAGGATTACAGGCGTGAGCCACCAGCTCCCTGCTCCTAACCCTAATCTTAACCGTAAACTTCATCCTAACCCTCACCCTAACCCTAATCCTAACCCTCAACCTAAACCTAACCCTCAACCTATACCTAAACATCACCCTCACCATAACCCTAACCCTAACCCTCACCTTAACCCTAAACTTAACCTGGACCCTAAATCTCAAGCT
>NW_012267507.1:26909-28023 GCF_000151885.1 Dipodomys ordii | reverse complement strand
CCTAACCCTCACACTCACCCTCAACTTAACCCTAATCCTAACCCTAACCCTAAACCTAAACCTCACCCTAAACCTCACTCTAAACCTAACCTTAAAACTAACCATAACCCTAACCCTAACCGAAACCCTAAACCTAACCCTAACTTTAACCCTAAACCTAACACTAATCCTCACCCTCACCCTAACCCAAACCCTAACCCGACACCCTAACCCTAACCCTAACCCTAACCCTTACCCTAACCCTAAATCTAAACCTATCGCTAACCCTACCCCTAACCCTAACCCTAAACCTCATCCTAACCCTCACCATCACCCTAACCCTAACCCTCACCCTAACCCTAGCACTAAACCTCTCCCTCAACCTCAGCCTAAGTCTAAGCCAAACCCTAACCCTGCTCCTCAACCTAGCATGCACCCTAACCCTAATACTAAACCTAGCCCACATCCTAACCCTCAACCTAACCACAACCCTAACCATCACTCTAAACGTAATCCTCATCCTCACCCTCACCGCCAGCCTAACCCTAAGCCTAAGCCTAACCCTGACCCTCACACTCACCCTCACAGTAACCCTAATCCTAAAACTAACCCTAACCCTAACCCTAAATCTCACCCTCAACCTCACCCTAACCCTAACCCTAACCCTCTTTCTAAACCTCCCCCGAAACCTAACTCTAACCCTAAACCTCACACTCACCCTAACCCTAAACCTCACCCTAACCCTAAACCTAACCCTCAACCTCACCCTCACCCTCACCGTAACTCTAACCCTACCCTAACAATAACACTAACCCTAAAACTTACCCTAACCCTCACCCTCACCGTAAACCAAACCCTATCACAAACCCTCACCCTCACCCTATCCCTAACCCTAAACCTCACCGTAACACTAAACCTAACTCTCAACCTCAGCCTCACCCTCACCGTAAACCTAACCATAACCATAACACTAACAATATCCCTAACCATAACCCTAATACTAATACGCACCCTCACCATAACCCTAACGCTAAACCTCACCCTAAAACTAACCCTCACCCTCAACGTAACCCTAACCATAACCCTAACCCTAAATCTCACCCTAAAGCTAACCCTATCCCTCACTCTCACTCTA
>NW_012267507.1:22178-23290 GCF_000151885.1 Dipodomys ordii | reverse complement strand
CTAACGCTAACCCTCACCCTAACTCTAAGCCTAACCCTAACCCTAATCCTAAGCCTCACACTCACCCTCACCCTAACCCTAATCCTAAACCTAACCCTATCCCTAACGCTAAACCTAACCCTCAGCCTAGCCCTCAGCCTAACCCTAACCCTAAACCTCATCCTAAACCTGACACTAAACATAAAACTAAAACTCACCCTAAACCGAACCCTAACCCTCACCCTCATGCTCGGCCTAAGCCTAAGCCTAAGCCTAAGCCTAACCCTAAACCCCACCCACAGCCTAACCCTTACCATACCCTTACTGTCTCTCCCACCCTAGCCCTCACCCTAATCCTAACCCTCACACTAACACTAACTCTACCCCTAAACCTCACCCTCACCCTAATCCGAAATCTAACCCTAACCCTGACACTAAAACTCACACTAACACTAACCCTAACCCTCACCCTCAAACTCACCCTCATCTTAACCCTAAGCCTAAGCCAAACCCTTACCCTAACCATCACCCTCATCCTAGCCCTCAGCCTAACACAAATCCTAACCCTAACCATCAACCGAACCCTAACCCTAATCTTAACCCTAAACCTCAACCTAACCCTAACCCTCATCCTGTCCCTCCCCGTAACCCTTAACCTAAGCCTCACACTAACCCTAACCCTAATCCTCAACCTCACCATCAGCCTAACCCTAAGTCTAATGCTAAACCTAACCCTAACACACACATTCACCCACACCCTAACCCTAATGCTAACCCAAAACCTCACCCTCAACGTCAGTGTAACCCTAAGCCAAACCCGAACCCTAACCCTAACACTGACATTCACTCTAACCTGTACCCTAATCCTAATACTAACCCTAACCTAACCCTCACCCTCAGCCTCAACTTAACCCTAACTCTAACCGTAAACCTCACCCTCACCCTAACCCTAAACTTAACCCTAACTCTAAACCGTACCCTAACCCTAACCCTAAACCTCACCCTCACCATAGCCCACACCCTAACTCTAATCCTAACACTAACCCGCATCCTAAACCTCCCCATAATCCTAACCCCAACCCACACCCTAACTCTAATCCTCACCCTCACCCTAACCCTCAGCCTAACCCTAA
>NW_012267507.1:17634-18697 GCF_000151885.1 Dipodomys ordii | reverse complement strand
AGCCTAACTCTAATCTTCACCCCCACCCTCACCCTAAGTCTAACCCTAAACCTAAGCCTAAGCCTAACCCTAACCCTCACACTCACCCTCACCCTAACCCTAATCCTAACCCTAACTCTAACACTAACCCTAAACTTCAACCTAACCCTCACCCTAAACTTAACCCTAAAATTAACACTAACCCTAACCCTAGACCTAACCCTTCAACTAACCCTAAACCTAACCCTAAACCTCACCCTCACTATAACCCTAATCCTAACCCTAAACCAAAACCTCACCCTAAACCTAAACATAACCCTCACCCTCACCCTCACCATAACTCTAACCCTAGCCCTAAAAATAACACTAACCCTAACCCTAAACCTAACCCTAATCCTAATGCTAACACTCACCCTCACCTTAACCCTAATCCTAACACTAACCCTCACCCTAAACATAACCCTCACCTTCACTGTACCCCTAACCATCATACTAACCCTCACCCTAAACCTAACCCTAACATTAAACCTTACCCTAACACTAACCCTAATCCTCACCCTCACCCTAGCCCTCAACCTAACTCTAATTGTAAACCTAATCCTCATCCTAACCCTCACCCTAACCCTAATCCTAACCCTCACCGTAACCCTAACCCTAACCCTCAACCTAACCCTAAACATCACCCTCACCGTAACCTTAAGCCTAACCCTCACCCTAACCCTAAACTTAACCTGAACCCTAACTGTCAAGCTAACGCTAACCCTAACCGTCAACCTAAAGCTAACCCGCACCCTCTCCATCATCCTAACCCTAAGCCTAACCCTAGCCCTAACCCTCACCATAACCCTAACTCTACCCCTAAACCTCACCCTCACTCTAACCCTAACTATAACTCTAACATGAAACCTCACCCTAACCCTAATCCTAACCCTTATCCTCAATCAAATACTCAGCCTAACCGTAAGCCTAAGCCTAACACTTACTGTATCCCACACCATCATCGTAGCCCTCACCCTAACCCTAATCCTAACCCTAACCCTCAGCCTAATCCTCACCCTAACCCTAATCCTAACCCTAACTCTAA
>NW_012267507.1:8888-9924 GCF_000151885.1 Dipodomys ordii | reverse complement strand
CCCTAACCCTAACTCTACCCCTAAACCTCACCCTCACCCTAACCCAAATTCTAACCCTAACACTAAACCTCACCCTAACCCTAACCCTAACCCTCAAAATAACCCTAACCCTCACCCTCAGCCTAAACCTAAGGCTAACCCAAACCCTAAACCTAACCCTCACACTCACCCTAACCCTAAACCTAATCCTAATCCTAACCCTAACCCTAACTCTCACATTCTCCCTCAGCCTCACCCTAACCCTAATTCTAACCCTAAACCTCACCCTCACCCTAACCCTAATGCTAACCCTAACCCTCCCCCTAAGTCTCACCCTAACCCTAACCCTAACCCTAAACCTCACCCTAACCCTCTCCCTAACCCTAACTCTAACCCTAAACCTCACCCTCACCCTAAACCTCACTCTAACCCTAACCCAAACCCGAAACCTCACCCTAACCCTAACACTAACCCTCACCCTCACCCTCACCGTAACCAAAACCCTAAACCTAACCCTAAAATAACCCTAACCCTAATCCTAAACCTCACTCTAAACATATCCCTAACCCTAACTCAGACACTCACCCTAACACTTACCCTCACCCTAACACTAAGCCTAAGCCTAACACTAACCCTCACACTAAACCTAACCCTAACCAAAACCTTAAACCTCATCCTAAGATCACCCTCACCCTAATCCTAACACTAACCCTATCCCTAACCCTCCCCCTAAACCTATATCTAACCCTAACCCTCACCCTCACCATAGCCCTTACCCTAATCTTCATCCTAACCCTAAACTTAACCGAACCCTAAATCTCACCATAACCCTAACCCTAACCCTCACCCTAACACTAACCCTAAACCTCACCATAGCCCTAGCCCTCACCCTCACCTTAACCCTAACCCTCTTCCTAACCCTCCCCCTAAACCTTACCGTAACCCTAACCCTAACCCTAACCCTCACCCTCAACCTCACCCTCAGCCTCACCCTCAGCCTCAGCCTAGCCCTAAGCCTAACCCTAACCCTCACCGTCACCCTCACCCTAACCCTAAC
>NW_012267507.1:0-1069 GCF_000151885.1 Dipodomys ordii | reverse complement strand
ACCCTAACCCTAACTCTACCCCTAAACCTCACCCTCATCTTAACCTAACTCTAACCCTAACCCTAACACTAAACCTCACCCTAACCCTAAACCTAAACCTCACCGTCACCTTAAACGTAACCCTAACTCTAACCCTAACAATAACACTAACCCTAAAGCTCAACCTAACACTAACCCTCACCCTCACTATAACCCTTACCCTAACTTTCACCCTAACCCTAAACTTTACCCGAACCCTAACTCTCACTCTAACCCTAACCCTCACCCTAACCCTAACACCCACCCTCAGCTTAAACCTAAGCCTAACCCTAACCATAAACCTCACACTCACCCTAACCCTAACCCTAATCCTAATCCTAATCCTAACCCTAACCCTAACCCTCACCCTCACCCTAAACCTCACTTTAACCCTAACTTTAACACTAAACCTAACCCTCACCTCCAGCCTCACCCTAACCCTAACTCTATCCCTAAACCTCAACCTCACCCTAACCCTAACTCAAACCCTATCCCTAAACCTCACCATAACCCTAACCCTAAACCTCACCCACAATGTAGCCCACACACAAACCCTAATCCTAACCCTCATCCTAAAACTCCCCCTAACCCTAACCCTAAACCTCACCCTAACAATAACCCTCCCCCTAACCCTAACTCTAACCCTTACCCTAACACTAAACCTCACCCTAACCCTAACACTAAACCTCACCCTCACTGTAACGGTAACCCTAACCCTAAACCTTACAATAACCCTAACCCTAATTCTAACACTAACCCTAAACCTCACCCTAATCCTAACCCTAAACCTCTCCCTCACCCTAGCCCTCACCCTAACGCTAATCCTAACCCTAATCCTTATCCTAAACCTCACCCTAACCCTAACCCCAACCCTCACCCTCACCCTCAACTTCAGCCTAACCGTAAGCCTAAATCTAACCTTCACCCTAACCCTCAGACTCACCCTAAGCCTTACCCTAATCCTAATACTAACCCTAAGCCTAACCCTCAACCTCAGCCTAACCCTCACCCTAACCCTGAATCTAACACTAACCCTAACCCTAAGGCTCAC
>NW_012267506.1:307076-308940 GCF_000151885.1 Dipodomys ordii | reverse complement strand
AGGGTTACGGTTAGGGTTAGGTTTAGGGAGAGGGTTAGGGTTACGGTTAGGGTTAGGGTGCAGGTTAGGGTTAGAGTTAGGGTGTGGGTTAGGGTTAGTGTGAAGTTTAGGGTGAGGGTGAGGGTTAGGGTGAGGGTTCAGGTTGGGGTTAGGGTTAGGGTGAGGTTTAGTGTTAGGTTTAGAATTAGGGTTAGGGTTAGGGTGAGGGTGAGGATTACAGTTAGGGTGAGTTCTAGGGTTAGGTTTAGGGTGAGGGTAAGAGTTAGGGTTATGGTTAGGAGTAGGGTTAGGGTGAGGGTGAGGGTTAGGTTTATGGTTAGGGTTATGGTGAGGGTTAAGGTTTGGGTTAGTGTTAGGGTTCGTGTTAGGGTTAGGGTGAGGGTGAGAGTGAGGGTTAGGTTTAGGGTGAGGGTAATTGTTAGGGTGAGATTTAGGGTGAGGGTTAGTGTTAGGCTTAGGGTGAGGGTTAGGTTGAGGGTGAGGTTTAGGGTTAGGATTAGGGTGACAGTGAGGGTTAGGGTTAGGGTTAGGCATAGGGTGAGGATTAGGGTTGGGGTTAGTGTTAGAAAGAGGGTTAGGTTTAGGATTGGCTTTAAGTTGAGGGTTAGGGTGAAGGTGATGTTTAGTTTTAGGGTGAGGGTTAGGGTTAGGGTGAGTGTTAGGGTTAGGATTAGGGTTAGTGTGAGGGGTTAGGTGAGGGTTAGGGTTAGGGTTAGGGTTACGTTTAGTGTGAGGTTTAGGGTTAGGGTTTGGGTTTGGGTTAGTGTTAGGGTTAGGGGTAGGGTGAAGGTTTGGGTTAGGGTGAGGGTTAGATTTAGTTTGAGGGTTAGGGTTAGTGTTAGGGATAGGGTGAGGGTAAGGGTTAGGGTGAGGTTTAGGGTGAGGATGAGGGTAAGGGTTAGGGTTAGGGTTAGGGTGAGGGTAAGGGTTAGGGTGAGGGTTAGGGTGAAGGTGAGGTTTTGAGGGTGAGGTTTAGGGTTAGGTTTACTGTTAGGGTTATCTTGAGGGTAAGGGTTAGGGTGAAGGTTAGGGTGAGGGTTAGGGTGAGGTTGAGGGTTTAGGTTTAGCATTAGGGTTAGGGTGAGTGTTAGGGTTCGGTTTAGGGTTCGGGTGAGGGTGAGGTTGAGGGTTCGGGTTAAGGTGAGGATTAGCGTTAGGGTTAGGGTTAGGGTGAGGGTGAGTGTGAGGGTTATGGTGAAGGTGAGGGTGAGGGTGAGGGTTAGCATTATGGTTAGGGTTAAGTTTAGGGTGAGGGTAAGGATTAGGGTGATGGTTAGGGTGTGGGTTCAGATTAGGTTTAGGGTGAGGGTAAGGGTAAGGGTTAGTGTTAGGGTTAGGGTTAGAATAAGGTTAACGGTGAGGATAAATGTTAGGGTGAGTGTTAGGGTGAGGGTGAGGGTTAGGGTTAGGGTTAGGTTTAGGGTGAGGGTTAGGGTGAAGGTGAGGGTTAGGGTGAGGGTGAGGGTTAGGGTTACGGTTAGGGTTAGGGTGCGGGTTAGGGTTAGGGTTAGGGTGTGGGTTAGGGTTAGTGTGAAGTTTAGGGTGAGGGTGAGGGCAAGGGTTAGGGTGAGGGTGAGGGTGAGGCTGCGGGTTAGGGTTAGGGTTAGGGTTAGGGTGAGGGTTAGGGTGAGGGTTCAGGTTAGGGTTAGGGTTAGGGTGAGGTTTAGTGTTAGGTTTAGAATTAGGGTTAGGGTTAGGGTGAGGGTGAGGATTACATTTAGGGTGAGTTCTAGGGTTAGGTTTAGGGTGAGGGTAAGAGTTAGGGTTATGGTTAGGAGTAGGGTTAGGGTGAGGGTGAGGGTTAGGGTTAGGGTTAGGGTTACGGTGAGGGTTAAGGTTTGGGTTAGTGTTAGGGTTCGTGTTA
>NW_012267506.1:298497-299036 GCF_000151885.1 Dipodomys ordii | reverse complement strand
AGGGTTAGGGTTAGGTTAGGGTTAGGTTTAGGCTCAGGGTGAGGGTGAGGGTGAGGGTTTCTTTTACATCAGGGTTAGGGTTAGGGTGAAGATTAGGGTGAGAGTGAGGGTGAGGATTTCGTTTACATCTGGGTTAGGGTTTAGCTGAGGTTAGGGTGACGGTGAGGGTTAGGGTTAGAGTTAGGGTGTGGGTTAAGCTTAGGGTGATGTTTAATGTGAGGCTGAGAGTTAGGGTCAGAGTTAGGGTGAGGTTTAGGTTTAGTGTTAGGATTAGGGTTAGGGTGAGGGTGAGGTTTATGGTTAGACTTAGGGTTATGGGGAAGGTTAAATTGAGGGTTAGGCTTATTGTTAGTGCTAGGGTTAGGGTTAGGATGCGAGTTAGGTTGAGGTTTAGGGGTAGGGTTAGAGTGAGGTTTAGAGTGAGGGTTAGGGGAAGGGGGAGAGTTTGGTTTAGGGTTAGAGTTAGGTTGTGGGTGAGTGTTAGGATTAGGGTTAGCACTAGGTTTGTGCTGAGGGTGAGTGTGAGGTTGAGCGTGAGG
>NW_012267506.1:293005-293500 GCF_000151885.1 Dipodomys ordii | reverse complement strand
GGGTGAGGGTTAGGTTGTTGGTGAGGGTTAGGTTTAGGGTGAGGATTAGGGTTAGAGTGAGGTTTATGGTGAGGGTAATGGTTAAGGTTATGGTGAGGATTATCGTGAGAGCGAGGGTTAGGTTTAGGGTTAGCATGAGGGTGAGGGTTTGGGTGATGTTTAGAGTGAGGGTGAGGGTTATGGTGAGGGTGAAGGTTAGGGTGTGGTTGAGGATTAGGGTTAGGGTTTGGGTTAGGGTAATGGTGAGGTAAGGTATAGGATGAGGTTTATTGTGAGGATGACTGTTAGGTTTAGTGTTAGGGTTAGGGTGAGGTTTAGGGTGATCGTTAGGATTTGGTTTAGGGTTTGGGTGAGGGTGTGGTATAGGGTGAATGTTAGTGTTAGGGTGAAAGATAGGGATATGGTTAGGGCGAGGTTGAGGGTTAGGGTTAGTGTTAGGGTGAGGGTTAGGATTAGGGTAAGGATTAGGTTTTGGCTGAGTTTGAGGGTGACTGT
>NW_012267506.1:290000-291171 GCF_000151885.1 Dipodomys ordii | reverse complement strand
AGTGTTAGGGTGAGGGTTAGGGTTATTGTTAGGGTTAGGTTGCGGGTGAGGGTGAGGGTGAGTGTGAGGGTTAGGGTTAGGGTAGGGTTAGGTTTGGCTGAGGGTGAGGGTGAGAGTGAGGGTGAGGGTTAAGGTTAGGGTTAGGTGGAGGTGAGGGCTAGGGTGAGGGTGATATTTTTGTTAGGAAATGTTTATTGTTAGGTTCAGGGTGAGGATTTGGGTGAGGGTGAGCTTTAAGGGGAGGATTAGGGTTAGGGTGAGGGTGAGGGTTAGGTTTAGGGTTAGGGTGATGTTTAGGGTGAGGGTGAAGGTGAGAGTGAGGGTTCAGGTGAGAGTTAGGGTTAGGGTGAGGCTTAGGTTTGGGGTCAGGATCAGGGTGAGGATAAGAGTTAGGATGACAGTTAGGGTGAGGGTTAGGGTTAGGTTTGGGTTAGGGTGATATTTATCCTGAGGGTGAGGGTGAGAATGAAGATTTGGTTGAGGGTGTGGCTTAGGGTGTTGGTGAGGGTTAGGGTGAGATTGAGGTTTCGGGTGAGAGTGAGAGTTAGTGTGTTGGTGAGGGTTAGGGTGAGGGTGACGGTTAGGGTTAAGGTTAGGATTAGGATGAGGGTTAGGGTTAGGGTTAGGGTGAGGGTTATGGTTAGGGATAGGGTGAGGATTAGGGGATTAGGGTTAGTGTGAGGGTTAGGGATAGGGTTGGTGTAATGATAATGGTTAGGTTGAGGATTACGGTGAGAGTGAGGGTTAGGGTTAGAGTGAGGGTTAGGGTTATATTAAGGGTTAGGGTGAGGGTTAGGGTAAGGGTTAGGGTTAGGGTGAGTGTGAGGGTAAAAGTTAGGGTTAGTTTGAGGGTTAAGGTTGGAGTGAGGGGTTGGGTTAGGGTTAGAGTGAGGGTTCGGGTGAGTGGGAGTGTTAGGGTGTGGGTGACGGTTAGGGTTAGGTTGAGGGATAAGGTGACTGTGAGGGTTAGCGTGAGGGTGAGGGTTAGGGTTAGGGTGAGTGATAGGGTGAGGGTTAGGGTTAGGGTGAGTGTGAGGATTAGGGTTAGGGTTACCCTTAGGGTTATGTTGAGGGTATCGGTTAGGGTGGGGTATAGGTTGAGGGTGAGGGTTAGGGTTAGCGTTAGGGTTAAGGTGAGAGTTAGGGTGAGGGTTAGGGTTAGGGTGAGGGT
>NW_012267506.1:282271-283268 GCF_000151885.1 Dipodomys ordii | reverse complement strand
GTTTAAGGTGAGGCTTAGGGTTAGGATTAGGGTTAGGGTTAGGGATAGGGTTAGGGTGAAGGTTAGGGTGAGAGTGAGGGTTAGGGTTAACCTGAGTGTTAGGGTGAGGGTTAGGCTGAGGGTCAGGGGTAGGGTTAGGTTTAGGGTTAGCTTGAGGTTGAAGTTTAGGGTTAGGGTTAGGATGAAGGTGAGGGTTAGGGTGAGGGTTAGGGTTAGGGTTATTGTTAGGGTTAGGGTTAGGGTGAGTGTGAGGGTAAGTTGTAGGATTTGGATTATGGTTAGGGATAGGGTTAGGGTGAGGGTGAGGGTTATGGTTAGTGTGAGGGTTAGGGTTAGGGTTAGGGGTAGGTTGAGGGTTAGGATTAGGGTGAGGGTGAGGTTGAGGTTTAGTGTTAGGGTGAGGGTTAGGGTTATTGTTAGGGTTAGGTTTAGGGTGAGGGTCAGGTTTAGGGTTAGGGTAGGGTTAGGTTTAGACTGAGGGTGAGGATGAGGGTGAGGTTGATGGTTAGGGTTAGGTTTAAGGTGAGGGCTAGTGTGAGGGTGAGGGTTAGTGTGAGTGTGAGGGTTTCGTTTACATCAGGGATAGGGTTAAGCTGAGGTTAGGGTTAGGGTGAGGGTTAGGGTTAGGGTGTGGGTTAAGGTTATGGTGATGTTTAGGGTGAGGGTGAGGGTTAGGGTGAAGGTTAAGGTAATGTTTAGGGTTAGTGTGAGGATTAGGGTTAGGGTGAGGTTGAGATTTAGGGTTAGAGTTAGTGTTAGGGGGAGGGTTAGGTTGAGGGTCAGGGTTAAGGTTCGTGTTAGGGTTAGGGTTAGGTTGAGGTTTAGGTTGAGGTTTAGGGTTAGGGTTAGGGTAAGGGTTAGGATGAGCGTTAGGCTGAGGGTTAGGGTTATGGTTAGTGTGAGGGTTAGGGTTAGGGTTAGGGTACTGGTTTGGTTAGGGTGACGGTTAGGTTTAGGTTTAGGGTTAGGATAAGGTTTAGGCTGAGGGTTAGGGTTA
>NW_012267506.1:272003-274909 GCF_000151885.1 Dipodomys ordii | reverse complement strand
AGGGTTAGGGTTAGGGTTAGGAATAGGATGAGCTTTAGGCTGAGGGTTAAGTTTAGGGTTAGTGTTCGGGATAGGATTAGGGTTAGAGTTAGGGTGTGGGCTAGGGTGAGGGTGAGGATTAGCGTGAGGGTGAGTGTGTAGTTTAGGTAAGGGTTAAGTAAGTTTAGGTTGAGGATTAGGGTGAGGTTGAGGGTTAAGGTGAGGGTTAGGGTTAGGGTGAGGATTAGGGTTTCTGTGAGGTTTAGGGTTACGTTCAGGGTGAGGGTGAGGGTAAGGGTTAGGGTGAGGGTTATGTTGAGGGTGAGGTTTAGGATTAGAGTTAGGGTTAGGATTAGGGTGAGGTTGAGGGTAAGGGTTAGGGTGAGGGTTATGTTGAGGGTGATGGTTAGGATTAGAGTTAGGGTTAGGATTAGGGTGAGGGTGAGGTTTAGTGTTAGGGTGAAGGTTAGGGATAGGGTGAGGGTTAGGGTTAAGGTTAGGGTGCGGGTGCGGGTGAGGGTTAGGGTTAGGTTTAGGGTTAGGTTTAGGCTGAGGTTGAGGGTGAGGATGAGGGTGAGGTTGAGGGATGGAGTTAGGGTTAGGGAGACGGTGAGGGCTAGGGTGAGGGTAAGGGTTAGTGTGAGGGTGAAGGTTACTTTTACATCAGGGTTAGGGTTAAGATGAGCTTAGGGTTAGGGTAAGGGTTAGGGTTAGGGTTAGGGTGTGGCTTAAGGTTAGCGTGATGTTTAGGGTGAGGGTGAGGGTTAGGGTGAGAGTTAGAGTGAGGTTTAGGGTTAGTGTTAGGATTAGGGTTAAGGTGAGGGTCAGGTTTAAGGTTAGAGTTAGGGTTATGGGGAGGGTTAAATTGAGGGTCAGGGTTAGGGTTAGTGTTAGGGTTAGGGTTAGGATGAGGGTTAGGTTGAGGTTTAGGGTTAGGGTTAAGGTTAGGTTTAGGATGAGCGTTAGGCTGAGGGTTAGGGTTAGGGTTAATGTGAGGGTTAGGGTGAAGGTTAGTTTTAGGTTTAGGGTTAGCATAAGATTTAGGCTGAGGGTTAGGGTTAGGTTTAGTGTGAGGGTTAGGTTTAGGGTTAGGGTTAGGGTGTAGACTATTGTGAGGGTGAGGGTTAGGGTGACGGTTAGGGTTAGGGTTAGGGTCAATGTAGGTTGAGGTTTAGGATTAGGGTAAGGACTAGGGTTAGGCTGAGGGAGAGGGTGAGGTTGAGGGTGAGGGTTATGGTTAGAATGAGGGTTAGAGTAAGTGTGAGGGGGAGGGGGAGAGTTTGGTTTAGGGTTAGATTTAGGTTGAGGGTGAGGGTTAGGATTAGGGTTAGCACTAGGTTTAGGCTGAGGGTGAGGGTGAGGTTGAGGGTGAGGTTTAGAGTTAGGGTGAGGGTTAGGGTTAGGGTTAGGTTTAGGGTGAGGGTTAGAGTTAGGGTTAGGTTTAGGATGAGCGTTTGGCTGAGGGTTAGGTTTAGGGTTAGTGTGAGGTTTAGGGTTAGGGTTAGGGTTAGGGTTAGGATTTGGTTAGGGTCATGGTTAGTTTTAGGTTTAGGGTTAGGTAAGGTTTAGCCTGAGGGTTAGGCTTATGGTTAGTGTGAGGGTTATGTTTAGTGTTAGGGTTTGGGTGTGGCCTAGGGTGAGGGTGTGGTTTAGGTTGAGGGCGAGGGTTTAGTTTAGGTAAAGGTTAAGGTTAGGGTATGGTGAGGTTTAGGGTGAGGTTGAGGGTTAAGGTGAGGGTTAGGGTTAGGGTGAGCGTTAGGGTTACGATTAGGGTGAGGGTTAGTGTTAGGGTGATGTTTAGGGTGTGGATGAGGGTGAAGGTTTGGGTGAGGGTGAGGGTTAGGGTTAGGGTTAGCGTGAGGGTTGGGGTTAGGTTTAGGGTGAGGGTTAGAGTTAGGGTGAGCGTGAGGGTTAGGGTGAGGGGTTTGGTTAGGGTTAGGGTGAGGGTGAGGTTTAGGTTTAGTGTGAGGGTTATGGTTAGCGTTAGGATGAGGGTGAGGGTTAGGGTTAGGGTAAGAGTGAGGGTGAGGATGAGGGTGGTGGTTAGGGTTAGGTTTAGGGTGAAATTGAGGGTTAGATTTAGGATGAGGTTTAGGGTGAGTGTGAAGGTGAGGGTGAGGGTTATGGTTAGGATTAAGTTTAAGGTGAAGGTGAGGGTTAGGTTTAGGATTAGGGTTAGGGTTAGGCTTAAGGTGAGGGTGACGGTGAGGGTGCGGGTGAGGGTGAGGGTGAGTTTTAGGGTTAGGGTAGGTTTAGGTTTATGCTGAGAGTGAGAGTGAGGTTGAAGTTGATGGTTAGTGTTAGGGTTAGAGTGAGGGTGAGGGCTAAGGTGAGGGTGAGGGTTAGTATGAGCGTGAGGGTGAGGGTTTCGTTTCCTTCAGGTTTAGGGTTAGGGTGAAGATTAGGGTGAGGGTGAGGGTGAGGGTTTCATTTACATCAGAGTTAGGGTTAAGCTGACGTTAGAGTTAAGGTGAGGGTTAGGGTTAGGGTTAGGGTGTGGGTTAAGGTTAGGGTGATGTTTAGGGTGAGGGTGAGGGTTAGGGTGAGAGTTAGGGTGAGGTTTAGTGTTAGTGTTAAAATTAGGGTTAGGGTGAGGGTGAGGTTTAGGGTTAGAGTTAGGGTTATGGTGAGGGTTAAATTGAGGGTCAGGGTTAAGGTTAGTGTTAGGGTTAGGTTTAGGATGAGGGTTAGGTTGAGGTTTAGGGTTAGTGTTAGGGTTAGGATGAACGTTAGGCTGAGGGTTATGGTTAGGGTTAGTGTGAGGGTTAGGGTTAGGTTTAGGGTTTGGTTAGGGTGAAGGTTAGTTTTAGGGTTAGGATAAGGTTTAGGCTGAGGGTTAGGGTTAGGGTTAGTGTGAGGGTTAGGTTTAGGGTTAGGGTGTGGACTATGGTGAGGGTGAGGGTTAGGGTGAGGGTTAGGGTTAGGGT
>NW_012267506.1:264229-265142 GCF_000151885.1 Dipodomys ordii | reverse complement strand
TGAGGTTTAGGTTTAGTGGGAGTGTTAAGATTAAGTTTAGGGTTAGGTTTAGGGTGAGGGTTCGGGTGAGGGTTCGGATTAAAGTGTGGGTGAAGGTTAGGGTTAGTGTGAGGACTAGGTTTAGGGTTAGGGTTACTGTTAGTGTTAGTGTTAGAGTGAGGGTAAGGGTTATGGTTAGGCTGATTTTGAGGGTAAAGTTTAGGGTTCGTTTTACGGTTAGGGTGAGAGTTCAGGTTAGTGTGAGCGTTAGGGTTAGCGTGAGGGTTAGGGTGAGGTTTAGGATTAGAGTTAGGGTTAGGATTATGGTTAGGGTGAGGTTGAGGTTTAGTGTTAGTGTTAGGGTTAGGGTGCAGGTGAGGGTGAGGGTGAGTGTTAGGGTTAGGGTAGGGTTAGGTTTAGCCAGAGGGTGAGGGTGAGGTTGATGGTTAGTGTTAGGGTTAGGGTGAGGGTGAGGGCTAGGGTGAGGGTGAGGTTTAGGGTGTGGGTGAGAGTTAGGTTTGGGTTGAGGGTTAGTGTGATGGTGAGGATTAGGTTAGGGTGAGATTTAGGTTTAGTGTTAGAGTTAGGCTGAGGGTTAAGATCAGGGTCAGGATTAAGGTGAGGGTTAAGGTTAGGGTTAGTGTGAGGTTAGTGTGAGGGTGAGGGTTTCCTTTACATCAGGGTTAGGGTTAGGGTGAGGATTAGGGTGAGGGTGAGGGTGTAGTTTACATCAGGGTTAGGGTTAAGCTGAGGTTAGGGTTAGGGTGAGGTTTAGGGTTAGTGTTAGGTTTAGGGTTAGGGTGAGGGTGAGGTTTAGGGTGAGAGTGAGGGTTAAGGGGAGGGTTAGATTGAGGGTCAGGGTTAGGGTTAGTGTTAGGGTTATGGTGAGGTTGATGTTTAGGGTGAGGGTGAGGGTAAAGGGGAGGGTTAGATT
>NW_012267506.1:260656-261802 GCF_000151885.1 Dipodomys ordii | reverse complement strand
TTAGGGTTAGGGTTAGGTTTAGGGTTAGTGTGAGGATTAGGTTTAGTGTGAGGGTAAGCGTTAGTGTGAGGGTTAGACTGAGGGTGAGGGTTAGGTTTAATGTTAGGGTTGTGGTGAGCATTTGAGTGACTGTTAGGTTCATGGTTAGGGTTAGGTTGAGGGTTAGGGTGAGGGCAAGTGTTAGGGTCAGGTTTAGGTTGAGGGTGAGGGATAGGGTTATGGTGAGGTGAGGGTGAGGGTGAGGGTTAACGTTAGGATTAGGGTTAGTTTGAGGGTGAGGTATAGGGTGAAGGTTAGTACTAGGATTAGGGTGAGTTTGAAGGTTAGGTTTAGGGTGAGGTTTAGGGTTAGAGTGAGGGTGAGGTTGAGGGTTAGGATTAGGGTTAGGATTAGGTTTAGGTTTAGGCTGAGGGTGAGGTTGAGGTTGAGGGTGAGGGTTAGGATTAGGGTGAGGGTTAGGTTTAGAATTTGTTTAGGGTGAAGGTTAGGTTTAGGGTTAGGATAAGGTTTAGCCTGATGGTTAGGGTTAGGGTTAGTGTGAGGGTTATGTTTAGCGTTAGGTTTAGGGTGAGGGCTAGGTTTAGTGTGAGGGTTAGGTTTAGGGTTAGGGTTAATGTGTTGGAGAGGGTTTAGTTTAGGTAAGGGTTAGGGTAAGATTAGGGTGAGGATTAGGATGAGGTTGAGGGTTAAGTTGAGGTTTAGGGTTAGGGTGAGCGTTAGGGTTAGGATTAGGGTGGGGGTTATTGTTAGGGTGATGTTTAGGGTGAGGGTGAGGGTTAAGGTTCGGGTAAGGGGAGGTTTAGGGTTAGGGTTAGTGTGAGGGTTATGGTTATGTTTAGGGTTAGGGTAATGGTGAGGGTTAGGGTGAGTGTGAGGTTGAGGGTGAGGGTTAGGGTCAGTGTGAAGTTTAGGATTAGGATTAGGGTGAGGGTGAGCATTAGGGTGAGAGTGAGGTTTCAGTTGAGGGTGAGGGGTAGGGAGAGGGTTATGGTTTGGGTTCGGGTTAGAGTTAGGGTGAGGGTGTGGGTGAGGGTTAGGTTTAGGATTAGTGTTAAGGTTAGGGTTAGGCTGAGGGTGAGTGTGAGGGTGAGGGTGAGGTTTAGGGTTAGGGTGAGGGTTATGGTTAATGTCAGGGTTAGGGTTAAG
>NW_012267506.1:255448-256375 GCF_000151885.1 Dipodomys ordii | reverse complement strand
TTAGGTTTAGGGTTAGGGTTAGGGTTAGGGTGAGTCATAGGCTGAGGGGTAGGGTTAGGGATAGGGTGAGTGTTATGCTTAGTGTGAAGTTTAGGGTTTGGGGTAGGGTTAGGGTGAGGGCTAGGGTGAGTGTGAGGGTTAGATTTAGGGATAGGGTGAGGTTTAGATTTAGGGTTAGCCTTAGGGTGAGGTTTAGGCTGATGGGTAGGGTTACAGTTAGAGTGAGGGTTAGGTTTAGTGGGAGTGTTAGGGTTAGGTTTAGCGTTAGGGTTAGGGTTCGGGTTCGGGTGAGGGTTTTTTGTTAAGTTGTGGATGAGGGTTAGGGTTAGTGTGAGGACTAGTTTTAGGGTTAGGGTTACTGTAAGGGTTAGGGTTAGGGTGAGGGTAAGGGTTAGGGTTAGGGTGATTGTGAGGGTAAGGGTTAGTGTTAGTGTTACGATTTGGGTGAGGGTTCGGGTTAGTGTGAGGGTTAGGGTTAGGGTTAGGTGAAGGTGAGGGTAAGGGTTAGGGTGAGGGTTAGGGTGAGGGTGAGGGGTAGGATTAGAGTTAGGGTTAGGAGTAGGGTTAGGGTGAGGTTGAGGTTTAGTGTTAGGGAGAGGGTTATGGTTATTTTTAGGGTTAGGGTGCGGGTGAGGTTGAGGGTTAGGGTTAGGGTAGGGTTAGGTTTAGGCTGAGGGTGAGGTTGAGGGTGAGGTTGATGGTTAGTGTTAGTGTTAGGGTGAGGGTGAGGGCTAGGGTGAGGGTGAGGGTTAGTGTGAGATTGTGGATGATGCTTTCGTTTTCGTCAGTGTTAGGGTTAGGGTGAGGATTAGGGTGAGGCTGAGGGTGGGGGTTTCGTTTACATCAGGGTTAGGATTAAGCTGAAGTTAGGGTTAGGGTGAGGGTTAGGGTTAGGGTTAGGGTATGGGTTAAGTTTAGGGTGATGTT
>NW_012267506.1:254356-255398 GCF_000151885.1 Dipodomys ordii | reverse complement strand
GTTAGGGTATGGGTTAAGTTTAGGGTGATGTTTATGGTGAGGTTGAGGTTTAGGGTGAGAGTTAGGATGAGGTTTAGGGTTAGTGTTAGGATTAGGGTTAGGGTAAGGTGAGGTTTAGGGTTAGAGTTAGGGTTATGCGGAGGGTTAAATTGAGGGTCAGGGTTAAGGTTAGTGTTAGGGTTTGGGTTAGCATGAGGGTTAGGCTGAGGATTAGGGTTATGGTTAGTGTGAGGGTTAGGGTTAGGTTAGGGTTAGGGTTATGGTTTTGTAAAGGTGAAGGTTAATTTTAGGTTTAGGGTTAGGATAAGTTTTAGGCTGAGGGTTAGGTTTAGGGTTAGTGTGAGGGTTAGGTTTAAGGTTAGGGTGTGGACTATGGTGAGGGTGAGGGCTAGGGTGAGGGTTAGGGTTAGGTCTGGGGTTAGCTTCAGGGGTAGGCTGAGGTTTAGGATTAGGGTATAGACTAGGGTTAGGCTGAAGTTGAGGGTGAGGTTGAGGGTGAGGGTTACTGTTAGAGTGAGGGTTAGAGTGAGGGTGAGGGGGAGTGGGAGTGTTTGGTTTAGGGTTAGAGTTAGGTTGAGGGTGAGTGTTAGGATTAGGGTTAGCACTAGGTTTAGGCTGAGGGTTAGGGTGAGTTTGAGGGTGAGGTTTAGCGTTAGGGTGAGGGTTAGAGTTAGGGTTAGTTTTAGGGTAAGCGTTAGGGTTAGGGTTATGGTTAAGATGAGCGTTAGGCTGAGGGTTAGGGTTAGTGTTAGGGTTTGATTAGGGTGAAGGTTACTTTTAGGTTTAGGGTTAGGATAAGGTTTAGGATATGGTGAGGGTGAGGGGTAGGTGAGGTTGTGGGTTTGGGTTATGGTTAGGTTTACGGTTAGGGTTAGGGTGAGCGGAAGGGTTAGAGTGAGCTTTAGGCTGAGGGTGAGTTTTAGGGTTAGGGTTAGGATTAGGGTGAGGGCTAGGTGAGGGTGAGAGTTAGTGTGAGGGTTAGGGTGAGGGTTTCTTTTAGCCAAGGTTTAGTGTTATGGTGAGGATTAGGGTGAGGGTGAGG
>NW_012267506.1:246890-248593 GCF_000151885.1 Dipodomys ordii | reverse complement strand
GTGAGGGTGAGGGTTCGGTTTATGGATAGGGTGAGGATTAGTGTTAACTTTAGGGTTAGGGTGAGGTTTAGGCTGATGTGTAGGGATACAGTTGGGGTGGGGGTTAGGTTACTGGGAGTGTAAGGGTTAGGTTTAGGGTTAGTGTTAGGGTTCAGGTTCGGGTGAGAGTTCGGGTTAAGGTGTGGGTGAGGGTTAGGGTTAGTGTGAGGACTAGGTTTAGGTTTAGGGTTACTGTTAGGGTTAGGGTTAGGGTGAGGGTAAGGGTTAGGGTTAGGGTGATTGTGAGGGTAAGGTTTAGGGTTAGTGTTATGGTTTGGGTGAGGTTTCGGTTAGTGTGAGCGTTAGGGTTAGGGTTAGGTGAAGCTGAGTGTAAAGGATAGGGTGAGGGTTAGGGTGAGGGTGAGGGGTAGGAAAGAGTTAGGGTTAAGATTAGGGTTAGGGTGAGGTTGAGGTTTAGTATTAGGGTGAGGGTTAGGGTTATTTTTAGGGTTAGGGTGAGAGTGAGGGTGCGGGTGAGGGTGAGGTTTAGGGTTAGGGTAGGGTTAGGTTTAGGCTGAGGTTGAGGTTGAGGGTGAGGTTGATGTTTACTGTAAGGGTGAGGGTTAGGGTTAGGGTTAGGGTGAGGATTAGGGTGAGGGTGAGAGTGAGGGTTTCCTTTACATCAGGTTAGGGTTAAGCTGAGGTTAGGGTTATGGTGAGGGTTAGGGTTAGGTTTAGGTTGTGGGTTAAGGTTAGGGTGATGTTTAGGGTGAGGGTGAGGGTGAGGGTGAGAGTTAATGTTAGGTTTAGGGTTAGTGTTAGGATTAGGTTTAGGGTGAGGTTGAGGTTTAGGGTTAGAGTTATGGTTATGGGTAATGTTAAATTGAGGTTCAGGATTAGGGTTAGTGTTAGGGTTAGGCTTAGGATGAGGGTTAGGTTGAAGTTTAGGGTTAGGGTTAGGGTTAAGATGAGCGTTAATCTGAGGGTTAGGGTTAGTGTGAAGGTTAGGTTGAGGTTAGGGTTAGGGTTAGGGTTTGGTTAGGGTGAAGGTTAGTTTTAGGTTTAGGGTTAAGATGAGCATTAGGCTGAGGGTTAGGGTTAGGGTTAGTGTGAGGGTTAGGTTTAGGGTTAGGGTTAGGGTGTGGACTATGTTGAGGGTGAGGGTGAGGGTTAGTGTTAGGGTTAGGTTTAGGGTCAGGGGTAGGTTAAGGGTTAGGATTAGGTTAAGGACCATGGTTAGGCTGAGGTTGAGGGTGAGGATTAGGGTTAGAGTAAGGATTAGATTAAGGTTGAGAGGGAGGGGGAGAGTTTGGTTTAGGGTTAGAGTTAGGTTCAGGGTGAGGGTTAGGATTCGGGTTAGTACTAGGTTTAGGCGGAGGGTGAGGGTGAGATTGAGGGTGAGGTTTAGGGATAGGGTGATTGTTAGGGTTAGGGTTAGTTTTAGGGTGAGGATTAGTGTTAGGTTTAGGGTTAGGATGAGCGTTAGGCTGAGGGTTAGGGTTAGAGTTAGTGTGAGGTTTAGGGTTAAGGTTAGGTTTAGGATTTGGTTAAAGTGAAGGTTAGTTTTAGATTTAGGGTTAGGATAAGGTTTAGGCTGAGGGTTAGTGTTAGTGTTAGTGTGAGGGTTATGTTTAGGGTTTGGGTTAGGGTGTGGGCTAGGCTGAGGGTGAGGGTGAGGGTGAGGGGTTAGTTTAGGTAAGTGTTAAGGTTGGGTTAGGGTGAGG
>NW_012267506.1:240339-241374 GCF_000151885.1 Dipodomys ordii | reverse complement strand
GGTTAGGGTTAGGGTGAGGGTAAGCGTTAGGGTGAGGGTTAGGACGAGGGTGCGGGATAGGGTTAGTGTTAAGGTTAGGGTGAGCGTTTGGATGAGGGGTAGGTGTAGGGTAAGGGTGTGGGTTAGTGTTAGGGTTGAGTTCAGTGTTAGCGTTAGGGTGAGGTGTAGGGTTAGGGTTAAGGTTAGTATGAGGGTAAGGGATATGTCGAGGGTTAGGGTGAGGGATAGGGTTAGTGTAAGGTTTAGGGTGAGTGTTTGTGTGAGGGTTAGTTTTAGGTTTAGGGTTACGTGAGGGTTAGGATGAGGGTAAGGTTTAGGGTGAGGTTGAGTATTAGTGTTAGCATTAGTGTTAGGGTGAGCTTTAGGGTTAGGTATAGCATTAGGGTTAAGGTTAGTGTTAGGGTGAGGTTTAGGATTAGGGTTAAAGTGAAGGAGAGGTTTAGGGTTAGGTTAAGGTTTAGTGTGAGGGTTAGTGTTAGGGTGAGGATTAGGGTGATGTTGAGTGTTAAGGTGACAGTGAGGGTTAGGGTGAGTGTGAGGTTTAGGTTTAGTGTTAGCATTAGGGTGAGGGTTAGGGTCATTGTTAGGATTAGGGTGAGGGTTAAAGTGAGGGTTAGTGTTTGGGTTAGATTTAGGGTTAGTATGAGGATTAGGGCTTGTCTTAGGTTTATAGTGAGGGTAAGGGTTAAGGTGAGGGTTAGGATGAAAGGGTAGGTTTAGGGTAAGGGTGAGGGAGAGGGTGAGGGTAAGTGTTAGGGTGAGGGTTAGGGTGAGGGTGAGGCTTAGGGTTAGCATTAGTGTTAGGGTTAGGGTTAGTGTGAGTGTGAGGTTTAGGGTTAGGGTGAGGGTGAGGGTGAGGGTGAGTGTTAGGTTTAGGTTTATGGCTATGGTTAGGATTAGTGTAAGGGTGAGGGCTAGTGTGAGGGTGAGGTTAAGGGTTTGGGTTAGGGTGAGGGTAAGGGTTAGGGTGAGGGGTAGGGTGGGGTGTAGGGTTAGGGTTAGGGTGAGGGTTAGGGTTAGCGTGAGGTTTATGGT
>NW_012267506.1:232489-233459 GCF_000151885.1 Dipodomys ordii | reverse complement strand
GCTAGGTACAGGGTGAGGGTTAGGGTTAGGGTGAGGGTTAGGGTGAGTTTAGGGTGAGGGTGAGGGTGAGGGTTAGGGTTAGGGTTATGTTTAGGGTTAGGGTTATGTTTAGGGTGAGGGTGAGGGTTACGGTGAGTGTGAGTGTTCGGGTCAAGGTGAGGGTTAGGGTGTGGGTGAGGGTTAGGGTTAGGGTGAGGGTTAGGTTGAGGGCTCGGGTCAGGGTGAGGGTTAAGGTGAAGGTGAGGGTGAGGGAGAGGTTTATGGTTAGGGTAAGGGTTAGGGTTAGGGTTAGGGGCAAGTTTAAGGTTAGGATTAGGGTTAGATTTAGTGTTAGGTGAGAGTTAGGGTGAGGGTTAGGGTGAGGGCTAGGGTCAGGGTGAGGGTTAAGGTGAAGGTGAGGGTGAGGGTTAAGGTGAAGTTGAGGGTGAGGTTGAGGTTGAGGGTTAGGGTAAGGGTTAGTGTTAGGGTTAGGTTGAGGATTAGGGTGAGGTGAGGGTGAGGGTAAGGTTTAGGATTAGGGTTAGGGTTAGGGTTAGGCTGAGGGTGAGTGTGAGGGTGAGTGTGAGGGTTATGGTTAGTGTTAGGGTGAGGTTTACGGTTAGTGTGAGGGTTAGGGTTAGTGATAGGGTTAGGGTGAGTGTAAGGGTTAGGTTGAGGTTTAGGAAGAAGTTGAAATTTAGGGTTAGGATTAGGGTTAGGATGAGGGTTAGGTTTAGGTTTAGGGTGAGGTTTATGGTGAGGCTTAGGGTGAGGGTTAGGGTTAGCATAGGGTGAGGGTTTGGGTGAGGGGTAGGGTTAGGTTTAGGGTCAGTCTTAGGTTTAGTGTGAGCGTTTGGCTTAGGGTTGCGTTAGAGTTAGGGCGAGGGAAAGGGTTACGCTTAGGGTTAGGGTGAGAGTGAGGATTAGGGTTAGCTTTAGGGTTAGGGTGAGGGTTAGGTTTAGGTTTAGGGTTAGGGTGAGGGGTAGGGTT
>NW_012267506.1:223696-224665 GCF_000151885.1 Dipodomys ordii | reverse complement strand
AGGGTTAGGGTGAGGGTTAGTGTTAGGGTTAGGATGATTGTTAGGCTGAGGGTTAGGTTTAGGGTTAACTGTGAGGGTTAGTATTAAGTTTAGGGTTAGGGTTTGGTTAGGGTGAAGGTTAGTTTTAGGTTTAGGGTTAGGAAAAGTTTTAGGCTGAGGGTTAGGGTTAGGGTTAGTGTGAGGGTTAAGTTTAGCGTTAGGGTTAGGGAGTGGGCTAGGGTGAGTGTGAGGGTTAGTTTGAGGGTTTAGTTTAGTTAATGGTTAAGGTGAGGTTAGGGTGAGGATTAGGGTGAGGTTGAGGGTTAAGGTGAGGGTTACGGTTAGGGTGAGCGTTAGGGTTACAATTAGGGTGAGGGTTAGTTTTAGGGTGATGGTTAGGGTGAGGGTGAAGGTGAAGTTTCGGGTGAGGGGGAGGGTTAGGGTTAGGGTTAGCATGAGGTTAGGGTTAGGGTTAGAGTTAGGGTGAGCGTGAGGGTTAGGGTGAGGAGTAGGGTTAGGGTTAGGTTGAGGGTGAGGGTTAGGTTTAGTGTGAGGTTTAGGGTTAGGTTTAGGGTGAGGGTGAGGGTTAGGGTGAGGGTTAGGGTTAAGGTAAGGGTAAGGGTGAGGATGAGGGTGATTGTTAGGGTTAGGTTTAGGGTGAGGGTGAGGGTTAGTTTTAGGATGAGTGTTAAGGTGAGGGTGAGCGTGTGGGTTATGGTTAGGATAAGGTTTAGGGTGAGGGTGAGGATTAGGTTTAGGATTAGGGTTAGGGTTAGGCTTTGTGTGAGGTTGAGGGTGAGGTTGAGGGTGAGGGTGAGGACGAGGGTTAGGGTGAGTAAGAACATTAGGGTGAGAGTGAGGGTTCTGGTGAGGGTGAGGAGAAGTGGGAGGGTTATGGTTAGGGTTCAGATTAGAGTTAGGGTGAGGGTGAGGGTTATGGTTAAGGTTACGGTTAGGGTGAGGGTTAGGGTTAGGGTAAGGCTTAGGGTT
>NW_012267506.1:222529-223181 GCF_000151885.1 Dipodomys ordii | reverse complement strand
TTAGGTTTAGGATTAGGGTTAGGGTTAGGCTTAAGTTTAGGGTGAGGTTGAGGGTGAGGGTTAGGGAGAGGATTACACTTAGGTTTAGGGTTAGGGTGAGAGTGAGGGTTAGGTTGAGGTGAGGGTTCGGGTTTGGGTGATGTTTAGGTTGACGGTGAGGTTTAGGGTGAGGGTTAGGGTTAGGGAAAGAGTGAGAGTGAGGATCAGAGTGATGGTTAGTGTTAGGTTTAGGGTGAGGGTGAGGTTTAGGTTTAGGATTAGGGTTAGGGTTAGGCTTGGTGTGAAGGTGAGGGTGAGGGTGAAGGTGAGGGTAAGGGTTAGGGTTAGGGTGAGGGTTATGGTTATGGTTAGGGTTAGGGTGAGTATTAGGTGTAGGGTTAGGTTTAGGATGAGCGTTAGGCTGAGGGTTAGAGTTAGGGTTAGTGTGCGGGTTAGGTTTAAGATTTAGGTTAGGGAGAGGATGAGGGTTTAGTTTAGGTAAAGTTTAGGGTAAGATTAGGGTGAGAATTAGGATGAGGTTGAGGTTTAAGGTGAGGGTTACGGTTAGGGTGAGAGTTAGGGTTAGGATTAGGGTGAGGGTTATTGTTACAGTGATGTTTAGGGTGAGGGTGAGGGTGAAGGTTCAGGTGAGGGGGAGGGTTAGGATTAGGGT
>NW_012267506.1:220820-221485 GCF_000151885.1 Dipodomys ordii | reverse complement strand
TTCAGGTGAGCATAAGGGTTGGGATGAGGTTGAGGGTTAGGGTTACAGTTAGGATTAGGGAGAGGGTTAGGGTTAGGATTAGGGTTAGAGTTAGGATGAGGGTGAAGGTTAGGGTGTGGGTAAGTGTTATGGTTAGGGTTAGGTTTAGGGTGAGGGTTAAGCTGAGGTTAGGGCGATGGTTAGGGTTAGGGTAATGTTTAGGGTGAGGGTGAGTGTTCGGTGAGGGTGAGGGTTAGTGTTAAGGTTAGGTTTAGTTTGAGGGTGATTTTGAGGGTTAGTATTAGGAATAGGGTTAGGGTTTGGGTGAGGGTGAGGGTCAGTTTGTGGGTGGAGGTTAGGGTTAGGGTTAGCATTATGGTTAGGATGAGGTTTACGGTTAGTGTGAGTGTTATGATTACGGTTAGGGTTAGGGTTAGGGTGACGGTAAGGGTTAGGGTGAGGGTTAGGGTGAAGGTGAGGGTTAGGGTACGGTTTAGGTTTAGGGTGAGGTCTAGGGTGAGGGTGAGGGTTAGTGTGAGGGTTGAAGTGAGGGTTTCTTTTCGGTCAGGGTTAGGGTTTTGGTGAGGATTAGCATGAGGGTGAGGGTTAGGGTTATGGTGAGGGTTAGGGTTAGGGTTAGGTTGAGGGTTAGGGTTTGGGTGTTGTTTAGGGAGAGGATGAGGGTT
>NW_012267506.1:216156-216462 GCF_000151885.1 Dipodomys ordii | reverse complement strand
AGGGTTAGGGTTAGGGTTAGGGTGAGGTTTAGGGCTACGTTTAGGTTTAGGATAAGTGTTAGGCTGAGGGTTAGGTTTCGGGTTAGTGTGAGGGTTAGGTTTAGGGTTAGGGTAAGGGTTAGGGTGAGGGTAAAGGTTACGGTGAGTGTTAGTGTGAGGGTGAGGTTTAGGATTAGGGTGAGGTTTAGGGTCAAGTTTAGGTTTAGGGTTATGTTTAGGATGAGGATAAAAATGTGGGTAAGTGTTAGGGTGAGGTTTATTTTGAGGGTGAGGTTTAGCGTGAAGGTTAAGTTTAGGGTTAGGGTT
>NW_012267506.1:214920-216106 GCF_000151885.1 Dipodomys ordii | reverse complement strand
TTAGGGTGAGGATTAAGGTTAGAGTTAGGTTTATGATGAGGGTAAGGGTTAGGGTGAGGTTTAGTGTGAGGGTTAGGGTTAGAGTTAGGGTGATGGTGAGGGTGAGGTATAGGGTTTGGGTTAGGGTTAGGGTGAGGGTTAGGGATAGGTTTAGGGTTAGGGTGAGCGTGAGGGTGAGGGTTAGGGTTAGGTTTAGTGTTAGAGTTATGGTGAGGGTGAGGGTTAGTATTAGGGTTAGTATTAGAGTTAGCCTGAGCATGAGGGTAAGGTTTAGCTTTAGGGTGAGTGTTAGGGTTAGGGGTACGGTTAGGGTGAGGGTTAGGATTAGGGTTAGGGTTAGGATGAGCGTTAGGCTGAGGGTTAGGGTTTGGGTTAAGGTGTGGTTTAGGGTTAGGGTTAGGGTTAGGTTGAGTGTTAGGTTTAGGGTTAGGGTTAGGTTCAGGGTAAAGGTTAGTGTGAGGGTTGGGGTGAGGGTGAGGGTAAAGATTATGGTGAGGCTTAGGGTCAGTGTGAGGGTTAGGGTGAGTGTGAGGGGGAGTGTGATGGTTTGGTTCAGGGTTAGAGTTAGGGTGAGTGTGAGGGTTAGGATTAGGGTTAGCACTAGGTTTAGGCTGAGGGTGAGGGTGAGGTTGAGGGTGAGGTTTAGGGTTATGGTGAGGGTTAGGGTTAAGATTAGGTTTAGGGTGAGGGTTAGGGTTAGGGTTAGGATGAGCATTAGGCTGAGGGTTAGGGTTAGGGTTAGTGTGAGGTTTAGGGTTAGGGTGAGGTTTAAGTTTTGGTTAGGGTGAAGATTTGTTTTAGGTTTAGGGTTAGGATAAGGTTTATTCTGAGGGTTATGTTTAGGGTTAGTGTGAGGGTTAGGTTTAGCATTAGGGTTAGGGTTTGGTCTAGGGTGAGGGTGAGAGTTAGGGTGAGTGTAAGGGCGATGGTTTAGTTTAGGTAAGGGTTAAGGTAAGGTTAGGTTGAGGATTAGGGTGAGGATGAGGGTTAAGGTGAGGGTTAGGGTTAGGGTGAGGGTCAGGGTTACTGTGAAGTTTAGGGTTACGCTTAGGGTGAGGGTGAGGGTAAGGGTTAGGGTGAGGGTTATGGTGAGGTTGAGGTTTAGGATTAGAGTTAGGGTTAGGATTATGGTGAGGGTGAGTGTGAGGGTTAGTGTTAGGGTGAGGTTTAGTGTTGGGGTGAGGGT
>NW_012267506.1:207603-208870 GCF_000151885.1 Dipodomys ordii | reverse complement strand
GGTTAGTTTTAGGTTTAGGGTTAGGATAAGGTTTATGCTGAAGGTTAGGGTTAGGGTTAGTGTGAGGGTTAGGTTTTCGGTTAGGGTTAGGGAGTGGGTTAGGGTGAGGGTGAGGGTTAGGGTGAGGGTTAAGGTTACTGTGAGGGTTAGGGTTAGGCTGAGGGTGAGGGTAAGTGTTAGGGTGAGGGTTAGGGTTAGGATTAGAGTTAGGGTTAGGATTAGGGTCAGGGTGAGGATAAGGGTTATTGTTAGGGTGAGGGTTAGGGTTGGGGTGGAGGTTAGGGTTAGGGTTATGGTTAAGGTGAGATTGAGGGTGAGGGTTAAGTTTAGGTTTAGGGTTAGGTCTACTCTGAGGGTGAAGGTGAGAGTGACATTGAGGGTTAAGTTTATGGTTAGGGTGATGGTGCAGATTAGGGTGAGTGTGAGGGTTAGTGTGAGTTTGAGGGTGAGGGTTTCGTTTATGTCAGGGTTAGTGTTAAGCTGAGATTAGGGTTAGGGTGAGGGTTAGGTTAAGGGCGAGGGTGTGGGTTTGGATTGGGAATAGGGTTAGGGTTAGGGTTAGGCTCAAGGTGAGGGTGAGGATGAGGGTGAGGGTTAGGGTGAGAGTTAGGGTTAAGGTGATGTTTATTGTGAGGGTGAGGGTTAGGGTGAGGATGAGGTTTTGGGTGAGGGTAAAGGTTCGACTGAGTGTGAGAATTAGGGTTTGGATGAGGATTAGTGTAAGGTTGAGTGTTAGCATTAGGTTTAGGTTTAGTGTGAGGGTGAGGGTTAGGGCTAGGGTTAGGGTTAGGTTGACGGTTAGGATTAGATTTAGGGTTAGTATGAGGGTTAGTGTTAGTTGTAGGGTTAGGATGAATTTGAGGGTGAGGCTTAGGTTTAGGATTAGGGTTAAGGTTAGGGTTAGTGTGAGGGTTAGTGTTAGGTTTAGGGTTAGTGTTAGGCTGAGAGTAAGTATTAGGGTGAGGGTCAGGGTTAGGGTGTGGGTTCTGGTTAGGTTGAGGGTGAGCATTAGGGTTAGAGTTAAGTTTATGGTGAGGGTAAGGGTTAGCGTGAGGTTTAGTATGAGGGTTAGGTTTAGGGATAAGTTTAGGGTCAGGGTGAGGGTGAGGGTGAGGGTTAGGGTTAGGTTTAGGGTTAGAGTTAGGGTAAGGGTGAGGGTTAGAATTAGGGTTAGTATTATAGTTAGCCTGAGGGTGAGGGTTAGGTTTAGGGTGAGTGTTAGGGTTAGGAGTACGGTTTGGGTGAGGGTTAAGTTTAGGGTTAGGGT
>NW_012267506.1:203196-203820 GCF_000151885.1 Dipodomys ordii | reverse complement strand
GTTTAGGGTGAGGGTGAGTGTTCAGTGAGGGTGAGGGTGAGGGTGAGGGTTAGTGTTAGGGTTAGGTTTAGGTTGAGGGTGAATGTGAGGGTTAGGATTAGGAATAGGGTTAGGGTTAGGGTGAGGGTTTGGGTCAGTGTGAGGGTGAAGTTTAGGGTTACGGTTATGGTTAGGGTGAGGGTTAAGGTTAGTGTGAGGGTTATGATTAGGGTTAGGGTTAGGGTGAGGGTAAGGGTTAGGGTGAGGGTTAGGGTGAGTATGAGGGTTAGGGTTATGGTGAGGGTTAGGGTTAGGGTAAGGGGTAGGGGTAGGATGAGGTTTAGGCTGAGGGTTAGGTTTAGGTTTAGGGTTAGTGTGAGGGTTCAGGTTAGGGTGAGGGTTAGGGTTAGGTTTAGGGTTACTACAAGGGATAGGGTGAGGGTTAGGGTTACAGTTCGTGTGAGTGTTAGGTTTAGGGTTAGGGTTTGGGTTAGGTTGAGGGAAAAGGTTAGGGTGAGGCTTAGGGTGAGACTGAATATTAGGGTTAGATTGCAGGTTAGGATTAGAGTTATGGTTAGGGTAAGGCTGAAGGGTAAGGGGAGGTTAAGGCTGAGGGTTAGGGTTAAGGTTAGGGATAGGCTGAGG
>NW_012267506.1:196706-197915 GCF_000151885.1 Dipodomys ordii | reverse complement strand
TTTAGGGTTAGCGTTTGGGTTAGGGTTAGGGTTATTGTTAGGGTTAGGGTTAGGGTTAGGGAGAGGGTGAGGGTGAGGTTTAGCCTTAGGGTTAGGGTTAGGGTGGGATTGAATATTAGGGTTAGGATTAGGGTTAGGTTTAAGGTAATGCTGGGCTTTAAGGGGATGTTGTGGTTGAGGGTAAGGGTTAGGGTTAGGGTGAGGGCTAGGCTGAGGGTGAGGATTAGGGTGAGGTTGAGGATGAGTGTGTCGGTTAGGTAAGTGTTAGGGTTAGGGTTAGGATTCGGGTGAGGGTGAGTGTTAAGCTGAGGTTTGGTTTAGTGTGAGGGTTAGGATGAGGGTGAGGGTTAGCATTAGGTTTAGGGTTAGTGAGAGGGTGAGGGGTAGGATTAAGGTTAGGTTTAGGGTTAGGGTTACGGTGATGATTAGGTAGAGGGGTAATTTTAGGGTTAGGGTGAGGTTTAGGTGAGTGTGAGGGTTTGGGTTAGGGTGAGGGTTAGTATGTGGGTGAGGGTTAGGGTTAGGGTGAATATTATGTTTAGGCTTTGGGTTAAGTTTATGGTGAGGGTAAGGGTTAGGGTGAGGTTTAGTGTGAGGATGAGAGTTAGGGTAATTTTTAGGGTTAGGGTGAGTGTTAGGGTGAGGATTAGGGTTAGGATTAGGGTTAGGGTGAGGGTGAGGTATAGGGTGAGAGTTAGGGTTAGGGTGAGGGTTAGGGATAGTGTTTGGTTAGGGTGAGGATGAGGGTGAGTGTGAGGATTAGGTTTAGGTTTAGAGTTTGGGTGAGGGCTATGGTGAGGGTGAGGATTATGGTGAGGGTGAGGGTGAGGGTGAGGTTTTCGGTTAGGTAAGGGTTAGGTTTAGGGTGAGGGTGAGGGTTAGGGTTAGTGTGAGTGTTAGGGTTGTGGTGAGGCTTAGGGTGAGGGTGAGGTTTAGGGTTAGGGTTTGGGTGAGGGTTAGGTTTAGTGTGATGCTTTGTGTGAGGGTGAGGGTTAGTGTAAAGGTGAGTGTTCTGTTGAGAATTATGGTTACTGTTAGGGTTAGGGATAGGGTTATTGTGAGGGTAAGGTTTAGGGTGAGGGTTAGGGTGAGGGTGAATGTTAGGGTTAGGGTGAGGGTTAGGTTTAGGGTTAAGGTTATGGTGAGTGTGAGGGTTAGGTTGAGCCGTAGGCTTAGAGTTAGGGTTAGTTTGCGGGTTAGGGTGTGGGT
>NW_012267506.1:187643-188707 GCF_000151885.1 Dipodomys ordii | reverse complement strand
GGTGAGGGTTGGCATGAAGGTTAAAGATAGGGTGAGGATTAGGGTTAGGGTTAGGTTTAGGGTGAGGGTTAGGCTGAGGGGAATGGTTAGGATTAGGGTGAGGGTTAGGTTTAGTGTGAGGGTTAGGGTGAGGGTTAGAGTAACGGTAAGGGTTAGGGTAAAGGTTAGGGTGAGTGTGAGGTTTAGGGTTAGCATTAGGTTTAGAGTTAGGCTTAAGATGAGTGTTAGGGTTAGGTTTAAGGTTAGGGTTAGGGTGAGGGTTAGGGTTAGGTTTAGGGTGAGGGTTAGTTTTAGGGTGAGGGCTAGGGTGAGGGTGAGCATTAGGGTGAGGTTGAGGGTCAAGTTTTCAGTTAGGTAAGGGTTCGGATTAGGTTTAGGGTGAGGTTTAGGGTGAGGGTGTGTGTTGGGGCTAGGGTTAGATTTAGGGTGAGGGTTAGGGTTAGGGTTAGGGTGAGGTTGAGGGTGATTGTGAAGGTCAGGGTTAGGGTTAGTTTGAGGGTTAGGGTTACGGTGAGGGTTAGGTTTAGGGTGAGTTTTAGGGTTAGGGTTAAGTTGACGGTTAGGGTTAGGGTGATGTTTAGTGTGAGGGTGAGGGTTAGGGTGAGGGTGAGTGTTCTGTTGAGAATTAGGGTTAGGGTATGGGTTAGGGTTAGGTTGAGGTTTAGGGTGAGGGTGAGGATGAAGGTTAGTGTTAGGATGAGGTTTAGGGTTAGGGTTAGGGTGAGGGTGAGGGTGAGGGTGAAGGTTAGGGTTAGGGTTAGTTTGAGGGTTAGGGTTACGGTGAGGGTTAGGGTTAGGGTGATGTTTAGTGTGAGAATGAGGGTTAGGGTGAGGGTGAGTGTTCGGTTGAGAATTAGGGTTTGGGTTAGGGTTAGGTATAGGGTTAGTGTGAGGGTAAGGGTTAGGGTGAGGGTTAGGTTGAGGGTTAGGTTTAGGGTTAGGGTGAGGCTTAGGTTTAGGGTTAGGGTTATGGTGAGGGTCTGGGTTATGGTGAGCCGTAGGTTTATGGTTCAGGTTAGTTTGTGGGTTAGTGTGAGGGTAAGGGTTAGGGTGAGGTTGAGGGT
>NW_012267506.1:183990-185173 GCF_000151885.1 Dipodomys ordii | reverse complement strand
AGGGTTAGGGTGAGGGTGAGGGTTAGGTTTAGGATTAGGGTTAGTGTTAGGTGAGGGTTAGTGATAGGGTTAGGATTAGGGTGAGGGTTTTGGTTAGGGTTAGGTTTAGATTTAGAGTGAGGGATAGGGTTATTGTTTGGATTAGGGTTAGGGTTAGGGTTAAGGTATGGGTTAGGGTTAGGTAAGGGTTAGGGATAGAATTGGGGTTAGGGTGAAGGTTAGGTTTAGGTTTAGTGTAAGAGTTAGAGCGAGTGTGAGTGTGAGGTTTAAGGTTAGGTTTAGGGTTAGGGATAGGGTTAGGCTGAGGGTGAGGGTGAGGGTGAGGCTTAAGGTTAGGGTTACTCTGAGGGTGAGGGTTAGGGTTAGCATTAGGGTTAGGGTTAGGATTAGGGTTAGGGTTAGTGTTTTGGTGAGGTTGAGGGTTAGGGTTAGGGTTAGGGTGAGGGTAAGAGTTAGGGTGAGGGTTAGGGTAAGATTTAGGTTTAGGGTGAGGGTGAGCATGAGGATTAGGTTTAGGATAAGGCTTAGCTGTAGGGTTAGGCTTTGGGTGAGGTTGAGGCTGAGTGTCAGAATTAGGTTTAGGGTGAGGTTTAGGGTAATGTTTAGGGTTAGGATGAGGGTGAGTTTGAGGTTTTGTGTGAGGGTGAGGGTTAGGGTTTTCGTTAGGTTTAGGGTTAAGGTTAGGGTGAGAGTTATTTTTAGAGTTAGTGTTAGGATGAGGGTTAGGCTGAGGGTTAGGTTAGGGTTAGTGTGAGGGTGAGAGTTAGGTTTAGGAATAGTGTTAGGGTTAGGGTTAGGCTGAGGGTGAGGGTCAGAGTGAGGGAAAACTTTAGGGTTAGGATTAGGATGAGGGTGTTAGGGTGAGGGTAAGGGTGAGGATTAGGGTTTGAGTCAGCGTTAAGGTGAAGGTTAGGGTTTGGGTGATGTTTAGGGTGAGGGTGAGGCTTAGGGTGAGGATGAGGTTTCAGGTGAGGATGAGGGTTAGGGATAGAATTAGGGTTAAAGATAGGTTTAGGGTGAGGGTTAGGTTTAGGATTAGGGTTAGTGTTAGGGTGAGGGTTAGTGATAGGGTTAGGATTAGGGTGAGGGTTTTGGATAGGGTTAGGTTTAGAGTTAGAGGGAGGGTTAGGGTTACTGTTTGGATTAGGGTTAGGGTTAGGGTTAAGGTGAGTGTTAGGGTTAG
>NW_012267506.1:176825-178119 GCF_000151885.1 Dipodomys ordii | reverse complement strand
TGAGGGTGAGGGTGAGAATGAGGGTTAGTGTGTGGGTGAGGGTTAGGGTTAGAGTCACGATTAGGTTTAGGCTTAGGGTCAAGGTTATGGTGAGACTAAGGTTTAGGGTGAGGTTTAGTGTGAGAATGAGGGTTATGGTTACTGTTAGGGTTAGGGTGAGGTTTAAGGTGAGGGTTATGGTTAGGGTTAGGGTGAGGAGGAGGGTGAGGTATAGGGTGAGGTTTAGGGTTAGTGTGAGGCTTACGGTTAGTGTTAGGTTAGGGTGAGGGTGAGGGTGAGTGTTAGGTTTAGGTTTAGAGTTAAGGTGAGGGTGAGGGTGAGGGTTAGGATTAAGGTTAGGATGAGGTTTAGGCTGAGGGTTAGGTTTAGGGTTAGTGTGAGGGTTAGCATTACGGTTAGGTTTAGGGTTAGTGTGAGGGTTAGGTATAGGTTTAGGGTAAGGTATAGGTTAGGGTTAGGGTGAGGGTAAATATTAGGGTGAGTGTTAGGATGAGGGTGAGGGTTAGGGTTAGAGTGGGCGTTAGGATGAAGGTTAGGTTTAGGGTTAAGGTTAGGGTGAGGATGAGGGTGACATTTTGCATTAAGGTTAAGGATAGGGTGAGGATTAGGGTTAGGGTTAGGTTTAGAGTGAGGGTTAGGCTGAGGTGAAGGGTTAGGGTTAGGGTGAGGGTTGGGTTTAGTGTGAGGGTTAGGGTTAGGGTTAGGGTAAGGTAAGAGTTAGGGTGAAGTTTAGGGTGAGTGTGAGGTTTAGGGTTAGCATTAGGTTTAGAGTTAGGTTTAGAATGAGTGTTAGGGTTTGGTTTAGGGTGAGGGTTAGGGTAAGGGTGACTGTTAGGTTTAGGTTTAGGGTGAGGATTAGTTTTAGGGAGAGGGCTAGGGTGAGGGTGAGGATTAGGTTGAGGGTGAGGATTAGGGTGAGGTTTTCATTTAGGTATGGCGTAGAGTAAGGTTTAGGGTGAGGTTTAGGTTGAGGGTGTGGATTGGGGTAAAGGTTAGGATTAGGGTAAGGGTGAGGGTGAAGGTTAGTGTTAGGATGAGGGTTAGGATTAGGGTTAGGGTCAGAGTGAGGGTGAGGGTGAGGGTGACGTTTAGGGTTAGCGTGAGTTTTAGGGTTACGGTGAGGGTTAGGGTTAGGGTGAGTGTTAGGGTTAGGCTTACGGTAAGGGTTAGGGTTAGGATGATGTTTAGTGTGAGAGTGAGGGTTAGGGTGAGAGTGAGGTTTAGTGCTAGGGTGAGGGTTAGGTTTAGGGTTAGGGATATGGTGAAGGTGAGGGTTAGGGTGACTCGTAGTTTT
>NW_012267506.1:168699-169848 GCF_000151885.1 Dipodomys ordii | reverse complement strand
GTTAGGGTGAAGGTTAGGTTTAGGGTTAGGGTTAGGGTGAGGTTGAGGGTGTGGGTAAGTGTTAGGGTGAGGGTTAGGGTGAGGGTTAGGTTTAGGTTTAGGGTGAGGGTAAGGGTTAGGGTGAGTGTTAGGGTGAGGGTGAGGGTTACGGTTAGCATTAGGGTTAGGGTTAGGGTGAGGGTTAGGGTGAGGTTTTGTGTTAAGATTAAGGATAGGGTGAGGATTAGGGTGAGGGTTAGGGTTACAGTGAGTGTTAGGCTGAGGGGTAGGGTTAATGTTAGGGGGAGGGTTGGGTTTACTGTGAGGGTTAGGGTTAGGGTAAGGTAAGGGTTAGGGTGAAGTTTAGGGTGCGTGTTAGGTTTAGGGTTAGCATTAGGTTTAGAGTTAGTGTTAGGATCAGTGTTAGGGTTTGGTTTAGGGTGAGGGTTATGGTAAGGGTGAGTGTTAGGGTTAGGTTTAGGGTGAGGGTTAGTGTTAGGGTTAGGGCTAGGATGAGGGTGAGGATTAGGGTGAGGGTGAGGTTTTCATTTGGGTAAGGGTTAGGGTTAGGGTTAGGGTGAAGTTTAGGGTGAGGGTGTGGGATGGTTTAAGGTTAAGATTAGGGTGAGGGTTAGGGTGAAGGTTAGTGTTAGGATGAGGGTTAGGGTTAGAGTTAGGATGAGAGTGAGCGTGAGGGTGAGGGTTCGGGATAGGGTTAGTGTGAGGTTTAGGGTTACGGAGAGGGTTAGGGTTAGGGTGAGGGTTAGGGTTAGGCTTAGGGTGAGGGTTAGGCTGATAGTGAGTATTGGGGTGATGGTGAGGGTTAGGGGTAGGGTTAGCATTAGGGTGAGGGTAAGGGTTATGGTGAGGTTTAGGGTAAGGATGAGGGTTAGGTTTACAATTAGGGTTAAGTTTTGTGTTAGGCTGAGGGTAAAGTTTAGGGTGAGGATTAGGGAGATTGTGAGTTTTAGGGTTAGGATGAGGTTTAGGGTGAGGTTTAGGGTTAGGGTGAGGTTTAGGGATAGGGTGAGGGTTAGGGTGAATGTTAGGTTTAGTTTTAGGGTCATGGAGAAGATTAGGTTGTGGGTAAGTGTTAGGATGATGGTTGGAATGAGGGTGAGGGTTAGAGTTAGGTTGAGGGTAAGCGTTAGGGTGAGGGTTAGGGTGAGG
>NW_012267506.1:160851-162035 GCF_000151885.1 Dipodomys ordii | reverse complement strand
AGATTTAGGCTTAGGATAAGTGTTAGGTGGAGGGTTAGGTTTAGCGTTAGTGTGAGGGTTAGGTTTAGGATTAGGGTAAGGGTTAGGGTGAGGGTAAAGGTTAGGGTGAGGGTTAGGGTAAGGTTTAGGGTTAGGGTTATGGTGAGGGTTAGGGTGTGGGTAAGTGTTAGGGTGAGGGTTAGGGTAAGGGTGAGGATTAGGGTTAAGGTGATTTTAAGGGTTAGGGTGAGTGTTAGGTTGAGGGTGAGGGATAGGGTTAGCATTAGAGTTAGGGTGAGGGTGAGGGTTAGGGTGAGGGTTTGGGTAAAGGTTAAGGATAGGGTGAGGATTAGGGTTACGGTTAGGTTTAGGGTGAGGATGAGGATGAGGTTGAAGGTTAGTGTTAGGATGAGGGTTAGGGGTAGGCTTAGGGTGAGTGTGAGTATGAGTGTTAGGATTAGGTTTATTGTGAGGTTAGGATTACGGTGAGGGTTAGGGTTAGGGTGAGGTTTAGGGTTAGGTTTAGTTTGAGGGTAAGGGTTAGGGTAATGTTTAGTGTCAGGGTGAGTGTTAGGATGAGGGTGAGTGTTCTGGTGAGAGTTAGGGTTAGGGTTAGGGTTAGGGATAGGGTTAGTGTGAGGGTACGTGCTAGGGTGAGTGTTAGGGTGAGGGTGAGGTTCAGGTTTAGGGTGATCGTTAGGGTTAGGGTTATGTTTAGGGTGAGGGTTAGGTGAGCGGTAGGTTTAGTGTAAGGGTAAGGGTTAGGGTGAGGTTTAGAGTGAGGGTGAGGGTTAGGGTTAGGTTGAGGGTAAGGGTTAGGTTGAGGGTTATGGTGAGGGTGAGGGTTAGGGTGAGAGTTAGGGTTAGGGTTAGGCTTAGGTTTAGGTTTCGGTTTGGGTGATGTTTAGGTTGAGGGTGAGGTTTATGGTGAAGATGAGAGTTTGGGTGTGGGTGTGGGTTCAGGTGAGGTTTTGGGTTAGGGTGTGGGTGAGGATTAGGGTTAGGGTGAGGGTTATCATTAGGTTTTGGTTTAGTGTGAGGGTGAGTGTGAGGGGCATGTTTAGGGTTAGGTTGAGGGTTAGGGTTAGGGTAAGGGTTAGGGTGAAGGTTAGGGAGAGGGGTAGAGTTAGGGTTAGGGTGAGGTTTAGGGTGAGTGTGAGGGTTAGGGGTAGGGTTAGTGTTAGGTTTAGGATGAGGGTTAGGCT
>NW_012267506.1:155458-156776 GCF_000151885.1 Dipodomys ordii | reverse complement strand
GTTAGGGTTAGGGTGAGGGTGAGGTATAGGGTGAGGGTTAGGGTTAGGGTGAGGGTTAGGAATAGTGTTCGGTTAGGGTGAGGGTGTGTGTGAGTGATAGGGTGAGGGTGAGGTGAGGGTTAGTATGTGAGTGAGGGTTAGGGTTAGGGTGAGGATTAGGTTTAGGCTTAGGGTTAAGGTTAGGGTGAGGGTAAGGGTTAGGGTGAGGTTTAGTGTGAGGATGAGAGTTAGGGTTAGTGTTAGGGTTAGGGTGATGGTTAGGGTGAGGGTTAAGGTTAGGGTTATGGTTAGGGTGAGGGTGAGGTATAGGGTGAGGATTAGGGTTAGTGTGAGGGTTAGCGATAGTGTTAGGTTAGGGTGAAGGTGAGGGTGAGTGTTAGGTTTAGGGTTAGGTTTCGAGTAGGGTCAAGGTGAGGGTGAGGGTTAGGATTAGGGTTAGAATTAGGGTTAGGATGAGGGTTAGGCTGAGGGTTAGGGTTAGGGTTTGTGTGAGGGTTAGGGTTAGGGCTAGGTTTAGGGTTAGGGTTAGATTTAGGGTTAGCATAAGTTTTAGGCTGAGGGTTAGGGTTAGGGTTAGTGTGAGGGTTAGGTTTAGGGTTAGGGTAAGGTTTATGGTGAGGGTAAAGGTTAGGGTGAGGGTTAGGGTGAGGGTGAGGTTTAGGGTGAGGGTGAGCGTTAGGGTGAAGGTTAGGTTTAGGGATAGGGTTAGGGTGAGGGTGAGGGTGTGGGTAAGTGTTAGGGTAAGGGTGAGGGTGAGGGTAAGGTTTAGGTTTAGAGTGAGGGTAAGGTTTAGGGTGAGTGTTAGTGTGAGTGTGAGGTTTAGGGTTAGCATTAGGGTTAGGGTGAGAGTGAGTGTTTGAGTGAGGTTTTGTGTTAAGGTTAAGGATAGGGTGAGGATTAGGTTTAAGGTTAGGTTTAGGGTGAGGGTTAGGTTGAGGGGAATGGTTAGGTCAGGGTTAGGTTTAGTGTGAGGGTTAGGGTTAGGGTGATGATAAGGGTTAGGGTGAAGGTTAGGGTGAGGGTGAGGTTTAGGGTTAGCATTAGGTTTAGAGTTAGGGTTAGGATGAGTGTTAGGGTTAGGTTTAGGGCTAGGGTGAGGGTGAGGATTAGGGTGAGGGTGTCGGTGAGGGTGAGGTTTTCGGTTAGGTAAGGGTTAGGGTTAGGGTTAGGGTGAGGTTTAGGGTGAGGGTGTGGGTTCGGGTTATTGTTAGGTTTAGGGTGATGGTGAGGGTGAAGGTTAGTGTTAGGATGAGGGGTAGGGTTAGGTTTAGGGTGAGGGTGAGGGTTAGGTTTAGGATTAGTGTGAGGGTTAGGGTTA
>NW_012267506.1:149547-151303 GCF_000151885.1 Dipodomys ordii | reverse complement strand
GTGAGGGTTAGGGTTAGGGTTAGGGTTAGGATGAGCATTAGTCTGAGTGTTAGGGTTAGTATTAGGTTGAGGGTTAGGGTTGACATGATGTTTATTGTGAGAGTATCGTTTAGGGTGAGGGTGAGTGTTCGGGTGAGCGTGATGGTTAGGATGAGGGTGAGGGTTAGGTTTACAGTTAGCGTTAGGGAGAGGGCAAGTGTGAGAATTAGGGTTAGGATTAGGGTTAGGATTAGAGTTAGAGTGAGGATGAGGGTGAAGGTTAGGGTGTGGGTAAGTGTTATGGTTAGGGTTAGGGCTAGAGTGAGCGTTAGTGTGAGGTGAGGGTTTCGTTTACCTTAGGGTTAGGGTTAGGGTGAGGATTAGGTTGAGGGTGAGGGTTAAGCTGAGGTTAGGGTTAGGGTGTGGATTATGTTTAGGGTGATGTTTATGGTGAGGGTAAGTGTTCAGTGAGGGTGAGGGTGAGGGTGAGGGTTAATGTTAGAGTTAGGTTTAGTTTGAGGGTGATTGTGAGGGTTAGGAATAGGAATAGGGTTGGGGTTATGGTTAGGGTGAGGGTTACGGTTAGTGTGAGAGTTATGATTAGGTTTAGCGTTAGGGTTACTGTGAGGGTAAGCGTTGGGGTGAGGGTTAGGGTGATGCTGTGGGTTAGGGTTCGGGTTAGGGTTACGGTGAGGGCTAGGGTGAGGGTGAAGGTTAGTGTGAGGGTTAGGGTGAGGGTTTCTTTTAGGTCAGGGTTAGGTTTATGGTGAGGATTAGCGTGAGAGTGAGGGTTAGGTTTAAGGTGAGGGTTAGGGTTACGGTTAGCATGAGGGTGAAGGTTTGGGTGATGTTTAGGGTGAGGGTGCGGGTTAAGGTGAGGGTGAAGGTTAGGGTGTGGTTGAGGATTAGGGTTAGGGTTTGGGTTAGGGCAATGGTGAGGGTAAGGTATAAGGTGAGGTTTATTGTGAGGATGAGGGTTAGGGTTAGTGTTAGGGTTAGGGTGAGGTTTAGGGTAAGGGTTAGGGTTTGGTTTAGGGTTAGGATGAGGGTTTGGTATAGGGTGAGTGTTAGTGTTAATGTGAGGGATAGGGATATGGTTAGGGTGAGGTTGAGGGTTAGGGTTAGAGTTAGGGTGATGGTTAGGATTAGGGTAAAGATTAGGTTTTGGCTGAGTTTGAGGGTGACTGTAAGAGTGAGGGTTAGGTTTAGGGTGAGGGTTAGGGCTAGGTTTAGGGTTAGGTTAAGGGTGAGGGTTAGGGTTAGGGTGAAGGTTAGGGTTAGGGTGAGGGTGTGGGTAAATGTTAGGGTGAGGGTTAGGGCGAGGGTGAGGGTTAGGGTTAGGGTGAGGGTAAGGGTTAGGGTGAGGGTAAGGTTTAATTTGAGGGTTAGGGTGAGGGTGAGGCTTAGGGATGGCATTAGGGTTAGGGTGAGGGTGAGGGTTAGGGTGAGGTTTAGGGTTAAGGTTAGGGATAGTGTGAGGATTAGGGTTAGGGTTAGGTTTAGTGTCAGGTTTAGGATGAGGGGTAGGGTTAGGGATAGCATGATTGTTAGGTTTAGTGTGAGGATTAGGGTTAGGGTGAGGTTTACTTTTACTGTGAGGTTTAAGTTTAGGGTTAAGGTTAAGATGAGTGTTAGGGTTATGTTGAGGGTTAGGGTGAGGGTGAGGGCTAGGTTTAGGGTTAATTTGAGTGTTATTGTTAGGGTGAGGGTTAGGTTTACGGTGAGGGTTAGGGTTAAAGTAAGGGTTAGGGTGAGGATTAGGGTTAGGGTTAGGGTT
>NW_012267506.1:142310-144237 GCF_000151885.1 Dipodomys ordii | reverse complement strand
GGTGAGGGTGAGGGATAGGCTTAGTGTAAGGTTTAGGGTGAACGTTTTGGTGAGGGTTAGATTTAGGGTTAGGGTGAGGGTTAAGTTTAGGGTTGAGTTCAGGGTTAGGGCTAGGGTGAGGTGTAGGGATAGGGTTAGGGTAAGGGTTAGGGATAATGTGAAGTTTAGTGTTAGGGTTAGGTTTAGTATGAGGATGAGGTTTAGGTGACGGTTAGGGTGAGGGTGAGGCATAGGGTTCATGTAAGGGTTAATGTGAGTGGGAGAGGGTTAGGTTTAGGTTTAGGTTTAGGGTGAGGGTTAGGCTGAGGTTAAGTGTTAGGGTGAGGTTTAGGGTGAGATTAAGTATTAGGCTTATTATTACTCTTAGGGTGAGGGTTATGGTTAGGTATAGCATTAGGTTTAGGGTTAGGGTTAGTGTTAGGGTGAGGTTTAGGGTTAGTGGTAGGCTGAAGAGTAGGTTTAGGGTTAGGGTGAGGGTTAGGGTGAGGTTTAGGGTTAGGATTAGGTTTACCGTGAGGGCTAGGGTGAGGGTTATGGTGAGGGTTAGGGTTAGATTTAGGTTGAGGGTGAGGGTTAGGATTAGTGAGGGTGAGGGTTAGGGTTAGGGTGGGGGTTAGGGTTAGGGTTAGGTTGAGGGATAGGATTAGGGTAAGGATTAGAATGAGGGTGAAGGTTAGGGTTACAGTTAGGGTTAGGGCGAGGGGTAGTGTGAGCATTAGGGTTAGGATTAGGGTTAGGATTAGGGATAGAGTGAGGATGAGGGTAAGGGTCACGGTGTGGGTAAGTGTTATGGTTAGGGTTGGGGTTAGGGCTAGGGTGAGGGTGAGGGTTAGTGTGAGGGTGAGGGTTACATTTAAGTTTGGGATAGGGTTAGAGTGAGGATTAGGATGAGGGTGAGGGTTAAGCTGAGGTTAGGGTAAGGGTGAGGGTTTGTGTTCGGTGAGGGTGAGGGTTAGGGTGAGGGTTAGTGTTAGGGCTAGGTTTAGGTTGAGGGTGATTGTGAGTGTTAGGATTAGGAATAGGGTTAGGGTTACGGTGGGGTGAGGGTCAGTGTGAGGGTGAAGGTTAGGGTTAGTGTTAGGGTTATGCTTAGGGTGAGGGTTATGGTTAGTGTGAGGGTTATGATTAGGGTTAGGGTTATGGTTAGGGTGAGGGTAAGGGTTAGAGTGAGGGTTAGGGTGAAGGTGAGGGTTAGGGTTCAGTTTAGGGTTAGGGTTTGGGTGAGAGCTAGGATCAGGGTGAGGGTTACTATGAAGGTTAGTATATTGGTTTCTTTTCTGTCAGGGTTAGGGTTATGGTGAGGATTAGCGTGAGGGTGACTGTTAGGGTTAGGGTGAGGTTTAGGGTGCGGATGAGGGTGAGGGTGAGGGTGAATGTTCAGGTGAGGGTGAAGGTTAGGTGTGGTTGAGGATTAGGGTTAGGGTTAGGGTTATGGTGAGGGTAAGGTATAGGGTGAAGTTTGTTTTGAGGATGAGGTTTATGGTTAGTGTTAGGGTTAGGGTGAAGTTTAGGGTGAGGTTAGGTTTTGGTTTAGGGTTAGGGTGAGGGTGCGATATAGGGTGAGTGTTAGTGTTATGGTGAGAGTAAGCGATATGATTAGGGTGAGGGTGAGGGTTAGGGTTAGAGTTAGTTTGAGGGTGAGGGTTTGGATTAGGTTAAGGATTAGGGTTAGGCTGAGGGTGAGGGTGACTTTAAGAGTGAGGGTTAGTGTTAGGGTGAGGATGAGGGTTAGGGTGAGGGTTAGGGTTAAGTTTAGCGATAAGGTGAGGATTAGGGTTGGGGTTAGGTTTATGGTGAGGGTTAGGCTGAGGGGTAGGGTTAGGGATATAGTGACTGTTAAGTTTAGTGTGAGGATTAGGGTTAGGATAAGGTTTAGGTTTAGTTTTAGGGTTAGATTTAGAATTTGTGTTAGGGTTAGGTTGAGGGT
>NW_012267506.1:135313-136337 GCF_000151885.1 Dipodomys ordii | reverse complement strand
GGTTTATTCTGAGGGTTATGGTTAGGGTTAGTGTGAGGGTTAGGTTTAGCGTTAGGGTTAGGGTATGGGCTAGGGTGGGGGTGAGTGTTAGGGTGAGGGTAAGGGCGACGGTTTAGTTTAGGTAAGGGTTAAGGTATAGTTAGGTTGAGGATTACGGTGAGGATGAGGGTTAAGGTGAGGTTTAGGGTTAGGGTGAGGGTCAGGGTTACTGTGAGGTTTAGGGTTTACGCTTAGGGTGAGGGTGAGGGTAAGGGTTAGGGTGAGGGTTATAGTGAGTTTGAGGGTTAGGTTTAGAGTTAGGGTTAGGATTAGGGTGAGGCTGAGGGTGAGGGTTAGTGTTAGGGTGAGGGTTAGGGTTGGGGTGAGGGTTAGGGTTGGGGTGAGGGTGAGGGTGAGGTTTAGGGTTAGGGTTAGGATTAGGTTTAGGCTGAGGTTGAGGGTGAGGTTGAGTGTTATACTTAGGGTTAGGGTGAGGGTGATGACTCGGGTGAAGTTGAGCGTTAGGGTGAAGGTGAGGATAAAGGTTAGTGTGAGGGTTAGGGCAAGGCTGAGGGTTAGGTTTAGGGTGAGGGTTATTGTGAGGTTTAGGGTGAGGGTAAGGGTTAGGGTGATGGTAAGATTGAGTTTGAGGTATAGGATTATGTTGTGGGTAAGGGTTAGGGTGAAGGTTAGGGTGAGGGTTTGGGTTAGAGTGGGGGTTAGGGTTAGGGTTAGGATGAGGGTTAGGGTTAAGGTGATGTTTAGTGTGAGAGTATGGTTTAGGGTGAGGGTGAGTGCTCGGGTGAGCATGAGGTTTAGGATGAGTGTGAGCGTTAGGGTTACAGTTAGGGTTAGGGAGAGTGCTAGGGTGAGCATTAGGATTAGGATTAGGGTTAGGGTTAGGGTTAGAGTGAGGATGAGTGTGAGAGTTAGTGTGTGGGTAAGTGTTATGGTTAGGGTTAGTGTTAGGGCTAGGGTGAGGAAGAGGGATAGTGTGTGGGTGAGGGTTTTGTTTAAGTTAGGGTTAGGGATAGGGTGAGGATTA
>NW_012267506.1:129406-130554 GCF_000151885.1 Dipodomys ordii | reverse complement strand
GTGAGTGTGAGGGTTAGGTTGAGGGTGAGTGTGAGGGTTAGGGTTAGCGTTTCCGTTAGACTTAGGGTGAGTTTGAGGGTGAGGGTTAGGTTTAGGATTAGAGTGAGTGTTAGGGTTAGGTTGAGGGTTAGGGATAGTGTTAGGATTAGGGTAATGGTGAGGGTGAGTGTTAGGTTTAGGTTTAGGGTTAGAGTTAGGGCGAGGGTGAGGGTTAGGATTAGGTTAGATTTAGGGTTATGCTGAGAGTGATGGAGAGGGTAAGGGTTAGGGTTAGGGTGAGGTTTAGGTTTACGGTTAGGGTTAGGGTGAGGGTTAGGATTAGGGTTATGGTTAGGATGACGGTTAGGCTGAGGGTTAGGGTTAGGGTTAGGGTGAGGTTTAGGGCTAGGTTTAGGGTTAGGATAAGGATTAGGCTGAGAATTAGGGTTCGGGTTAGTGTGAGGGTTAGGTTGAGTGTTACGGGAAGATTTAGGGTGAGGGTAAAGTTTAGGGTGAGGGTGAGGTTTAGGGTTAGGCTGAGGGTTAGGGTCAAGTTTAGGGTTAGGGTTACAGTGAGGGTAAGGGTGTGAGGAAGTGTTAGGGTGAGGGTTTAGGGTGAGGGTGAAGGTGAGCTTCAAGGTTAAGTTTAGTGTTAGGGTTATGTTGAGGGTTAGGGTTTGGGTGAGTATTAGTGTGAGTTTTAGGGTGAGGGTGAGGGTTAGGGTGAGGGTAAGTGTTAGGGTGAGGGTTAGGGTGAGGCTGAGGGTTATGGTTAGCATTAGGGTGAGGGTGAAGTTGAGGGTTAGGGTGTAGTTTTGGGTTAAGGTTAAGGATAAGGGGAGGATTAGGGTTAGGGTTGGGTTGAGGGTGAGGGTTAGGGTGAGGGGCAACATTAGAGTTTGGGTGAGGGTTAGGTTTGGTGTGAGGGTTAGGGTTGGTTTAGGGTGACGGTAAGGATTAGGGTGACGGTTAGGTTGAGTGTGAGGTAGGATGAGGGTTAGGGTTAGGGTGAGGGTTAAGGATAGGTTTAGGGTTAGGGTGAGGGTTAGGGTTAGGGTGAGGGTTAGGGTTAGGGTTAGGATTAGAGTTAGGGTGACGGTAAGGCTTCGGGTTTGGGTTAGGGTGAGGATGAGTGTTAGGGTTAGGGTGAGGGTGAGAGTAAGTGTTAG
>NW_012267506.1:125838-126945 GCF_000151885.1 Dipodomys ordii | reverse complement strand
TTAGGGTGATGGTTAGGCTGAGGGGTAGAGTAGGGTTAGGTTGAGGGTTAGGTTTAGTGTGAGGTTTAGGGTTAGGGTGAGGGTTAGGTTAGTGTGTTGGTTAGGGTTAGGGTTAGGGTGAGGGTAAGGTTTAAGTTGAGGGTTAAGGTGAGGGTGAGGTTTAGGGTTAGCATTAGGTTTAAGGTTAGGGTTAGGATGAGTGTTAGGGTTAGGGAGAGGGTGAGGGTGAGGATTAAGGTAAGGATGAGGTTTAGGGTTAGGGTGAGGGTTAGGATTAGGGTTAGTGTGAGGGTTAGGGTTAGGGTGATGTTTAGGGTGAGGCTGAGGGTTAGTGTGAGGGTGAGTGTTAGGGTGAGGGTGGGCGTGCGAGTGAGGGTGAGAGTGAGGGTTAGGGTTAGGTTTAGGGTTAGGGTGAGTGTTAGGGTTAGGATTAGTGTTAGTGTTAGGCTGAGGGTGAGGATGAAAGTGAGGGTGAGGGTTAGGGTTAGGTTTAGGGTTAGGGTGACATTTGGGGTTAGTGTGAGGGTTACTGTGATGGTGAGGGTCAGGGTGAGGGTGAGTGTTAGAATGAGGGTGAAGGTGAGGGTGAGGTTTAGGGTTAGGATTAGGTTAGGGTGAGTTTTAAGGTTAGGGTTAGGTGAGGGTTAGGGTTATCGTTAGGGTGAGGGTTAGGGTTAGGGTGACGGTGGGGTTGAGGCTTAGGATTAGGGTTAGGATTATGGTAAGGCTGAGGGGGAAGGGGAGGTTGAGGGTATGGTTTAGGTTTAGGGTTAGGGTTAGGGTGAGGGTTACTGTTAGGTTTAGTGTTAGTATAAGGGTTAGGCTGAGGTTAAGGGTTAGGGTTATTGTGAGTTTTAGGTTTAGCGTTTGGGTTTGGGTTAGGTTGAGGGTAAAGGTTAGGGTGAGGGTTAGGGAGACTGTTAGGGTTAGGGTTATGGTGAGGGTTCGGGTGAAGGTTAGGGTTAGGGTTATGATTAGGGTTAGCGTGAGGGTTAGTGTGAAGATTAGGTTTAGGTTTAGGGTCAGGGTGTGGGTAACTGTTAGAGTGAGGGTTAGGGCGAGGGTGAGGGTTAGGGGGAGGGTGAGGGTTAGTGTTAGCATTAGGGT
>NW_012267506.1:118355-119421 GCF_000151885.1 Dipodomys ordii | reverse complement strand
TTAGTGTGAGGGTAAGAGTTAGGGTGAGGGTGAGTGTTCGGGTGAGAGTTAGGGTTAGGGTTAGGTTAGGCATAGGGTTAGGGTGAGTGTAAGGTTTAGAGTGAGGTTTAGGGTGAGGGTGAGATTTAGAGTTAGCGTGAGTGTTAGGGTTACGGTTAGTATGAGGTTTAGGCTGAGGTTTAGGGTTAGTGTGAGGGTTCAGGTTAGGGTGAGGGTTAGGGTTAGTATAAGGAATAGGGTGAGGGTTAGGATTACAGTTCGTGTGAGTGTTAGGTTTAGGGTTAGGGTTTGGGTTAGGTTGAGGTTAAAGGTTAGGGTGAGGGTTAGGGTGGGGCTGAGGTTTAGGGTTAGGGTGAGGGTTATGTTGAGGGTTAGGATTAGGGTTATGGTTAGGGTAAGGCTGAGGGTGAAGGGGAGGTTGAGGTTGAGAGTTAGGGTTAAGTTTAGGGATAGGGTGAGGATTTGGGTTACGGTTAGATTTAGGGTGAGGGTTAGGCTGAGGGGTAAGGTTAAGGTTAGGGTGAGGGTTAGGTTTATTGTGAGGTTTAGGGTTAGGGTTAGGGTGAGGGTTAGGTTTAGTGTGTTGGTTAGGGTTAGATTTAGGGTGAAGGTAAGGTTTAGGGTGAGGGTTAGGGTGAGGGTGAGGTTTAGGGTTAGCATTAGGTTTAAGGTTAGGTTTAGGATGAGGGTTAGGGTTAGGGAGAGGGTGAGGGTGAGGGTTAGGGTTAGGATGAGTTTTAGGTTTAGGGTGAGGGTTTGGATTAGGGTTAGTTTGAGGGTTTGGTTTAGGGTGATGTTTAGGGTGAGGTTGAGGTTAGTGTGAGGGTTAGGGTGTGGGTGTGTGTGCATGTGAGGGTGAGGGTGAGGGTTATGGTTAAATTTAGGGTGAGGGTGAGGGTTAGGGTTAAGATTAGGGTTAGGATTAGGCTGAGGTGAGGATGAAAGTGAGTGTGAGAGTTAGGGTTAGGTTTAGGGTTAGGGTGAGGTATGGTGTTAATTTGAGGGTTTGTGAGATGGTGAGGGTCAGGGTGAGGGTGAGTGTTAGAATGAGGGTGAGGGTGAGGGT
>NW_012267506.1:111132-112304 GCF_000151885.1 Dipodomys ordii | reverse complement strand
AGGGTTAGGGTGAGGGTGAGTGTGAGGTTGAGGGTTAGGGTTACGGTGAGGGTTAGTGTTAGGGGGAGGGCTAGGTTCAGGGTTAGTGTGAGGGTGAGGGTGAGTGTGAGGTTTTCGGTTAGGTAAGGTTTAGGGTTAGGGTTCGGGTGAAGATTATCGTGAGGTTGTGGGTTAGGGTGAGGGTGAGTGTGACGGTGAGGGTTACTGTTAGGATGAGGGTTAGGGATAGGGTTAGGGTGAGGGTGCACGTGAGGGTGAGGGGTAGGCTTAGGTTTAGGGTTACGGTGAGGGTTATGGTTAGGGTGAGGGTTAGAGTTAGGGTTAGGTTGAGGATTAGTCTTAGGGTGATGTTTAGTTTGAGGGTGAGGGTTAGGATGAGGGTGAGTATTCCGGTGAGAGTTAGGGTTAGGGTTTGGGTTAGGGTTAGTGATAGGGTTAGGGTGAGGTTAAGGTTTAGGGTGAGATTTAGGGTTAGCGTGAGGGTTAGGGTTAGGATGAGGTTTAGGCTGAGGGTTAGGGTTAGGTTTAGGGTTATTGTGAGGGTTCAGGTTAGGGTGAGGGTTGGGGTTATGTTTAGGGTTAGTATAAGGGATAGGGTGAGGGTTAGGGTTATGGTTAATATGAGTGTTCAGTTTAGGGTTAGGGTTTGGGTTAGGTTGAGGGTAAAAGTTAGGGTGAGGGTTACTTTTAGGCTGAGGGTTAGGTTTAGGGTGAGGGTTGGGTTGAGGGTTAAGATCAGGGTTATGGTTAGGGTAAGGCTGAGGAGGAAGGGGAGGTTGCGGGTGAGGGTTAGGTTTAAGGTTAGAGATAATGTGAGGATTTGGGTTAAGGTTATATTTAGGGTGAGGGTTAGGCTGAGGGGTAGGGTTAGGGTTAGGTTGAGGGTTAGGTTTAGTGTGAGGTTTATGGTTAGTGTTAGGGTGAGGGTTAGGTTTAGTGTGTTGGTTAGAGTTAGGGTTATGTTGAATGTAAGGGTTAGGGTGTGGGTTAGGGGGAGGGAAAGGTTTAGGATAGCATTAGGTTTAAGGTCTGGGTTAGGATGAGGGTTAGGGTGAGGGAGTGGGTGAGGGTGAGGTTAAGGGTTAGGATGAAGGTAGGGTTAGTGTGAGGGTGAGGGTTAGGTTTAGGGTGAGGGTTAGGATTAGGGTAGGGGTTAGGGTGAGGGTTAGGGT
>NW_012267506.1:105151-106148 GCF_000151885.1 Dipodomys ordii | reverse complement strand
GTTAGGGTTAGTTTAGGGTTAGGGTGAAGGTTAGTTTTAGGGTGAGTTTTAGGGTTAGGGTAAGTGTTAGGGTGAGGGTTAGCTTGAGTCAGAGGGTTAGGGTTAGCATTAGGGTGAGGTGATGGTGAGGGTTAGTGTGAAGTTTTGGGTTAAGATTAAGGATAGGTTGAGGTTTAGGGTTAGGGTTAGGTTGAGGATGAGGGTAAGTGTTATTGTGAGGACTAGGTTTAGGCTTAGTGTTAGGGTGAGTGTTAGGGTTATGGTGAGGGAGAGGGTGAGGGTTAGGTTCAGTATTAGGGTTAGGATTAGTGTGAGGGTTAGTGATAGGGTTAGGGTTATTGTGAGGGTTAGAGTTACGGTTAAGGTGAGGGTTAGTCTGAGAGGTAAGTTTACGGTTAGGGTGGGGGTTAGGATAAGTGTGAGGATTAGGGTTAGGGTGAGCATTAGGGTTAGGTTTAGGGTTAGGGTGAGGGTGAGTGTGAGGGGGAGGGCTAGGTTGAGTGTTAGGGTAAGGGTGCGGGTGAGGGTGAGGTTTTCGGTTAGGTAAGGTTTAGGGTTAGGGTTAGGGTGAGGATTATGGTGAGTTTGTGGGTTAGGGTGAGGATGAGGATGGGGGTTAGTGTTAGGATGAGGATTAGGGTTAGGGTTAGGATGAGGGTGATGTTGCGGGTTAGGCTTAGGGTTAGTGTGAGGGTTAGGGTTACGGTGAGGGTTAGGGTTAGGGTGAGGGATAGGGTTAGGGTTAGGGTGAGGGTTAGGTTTAGGGTGATGTTTAGTGTGAGGGTGAAGGTTACGGTGAGGGTGAGTGTTCGGGTGAGGGTTAGGATTATGGTAAGCGTTAGTGATAGGGTTAGGGTGAGGGTAAGGTTTAGGGTGAGTGTTAGGGTGAGGGTGAGGTTTAAGGTTAGCGAGAGGGTTACAGTTAAGTTTAGGTTTAGGGTTAGTGTGAGCATTCAGGTTAGAGTGAGGATTAGGGTTAGGTTTAGGGTTAGTATAA
>NW_012267506.1:97193-99045 GCF_000151885.1 Dipodomys ordii | reverse complement strand
AGGGTGAGGGTTAGGGTTAGGGTTTGTTTTAGAGGTAGGTTGAGTTAGAGGTTGATGGTTAGGTTTAGGATTAGGGTGAGGGTTAGCCTTAGGTTGAGGGTTAGGGATAGTGTTAGGGTTAGGGTAAGGGTGAGAATGAGTGTTAGGGTTAGGTTTAGGGTTAGAGTTAGGATGAAGCTGAGGGTGAGGGTTAGGATTAGGTTAGGATTAGGGTTAGGCTGAGGGTGATGGGTAGGGTGAGGTTTAGGGTTAGGGTGAGATTTAGGTTTATGTTTAGGGTTAGGGTGATGGTTAGGATTAGGGTTAGTGTTAAGATGAGGGTTAGGCTGAGGGTTAGGGTTAGGGTGAGGTTTAGGGCTAGGTTTAGGTTTAGGATAAGGCTTAGGCTGAGGATTAGGGTTAGGGTTAGTGTGAAGGTTAGGTTTAGGGTTAGGGTGAGGGTAAAGGTTAGGGTGAGAGTTAGGGTGAGGGTTAGGGTTAAGTTTAAGTTTAGGGTTACGGTTAGGGTGAGGGTAAGGTTGTGTGTAAGTGTTAGGGTGAGGGTGAGGGTTAGCGTCAAGTTTAGGTTTAGGGTTAGGGTTAGGGTGAGGGTTAGGGTTTGTGTAAATGTTAGGGTGAGGTTTAGGGTGAGGGTGAGGGTTAGGTATAGGGTGAGTGTAAGTGTTAGATTGAGGGTTAGGGTCAGGCTGAGGGTTAGGGTTAGCATTAGGGTGAGGGTGAGTGTGAGGGTTAGGGTGAAGTTTTGGGTTAAGGTTAAGGATTGGGTGAGGATTAGGGTTAGGGTTAGGTTGAGGGTGAGGGTAAGGGTGAAGGGTAACAGAGTTTGGGTGAGGGTTAGGTTTAGTGTGAGGGATATGGTTAGGGTTAGTGTGACGGTAAGGGTTAGGGTGACAGTTCGGGTGAGGTAGGGTGAGGGTTAGGGTTAGGGTTAGGATTAGAGTTAGGGTGAGGGTAAGGCTTAGGGAGAGGGTTAGGGTGAGGTTGAGGGTTAGGGTTAGGGTGAGGGTTAGGGTAAGTTTTAGGGTGAGTACTAGGGTTAGGTTTAGGATTAGGGTGAGTGTTAGGGTGATGGTGAGGGTGAGGGTTAGAGTTAGGGTTAAGGCCAGGGTTAGTCTGAGAGTTAGAATTAGGGTTAGGGTGAGGGTTAGGCTTAGTGTGAGGGTTAGGGTTAGGGTGAGTGTTAGGGTTAGGTTTAGGGTTAGGGTTAGGTTGAGGTTGAGTGAGAGGGTGAGGGTTAAGGTTAGGGTGAGGGTTAGTTTTAGGGGGATGGCTAGGTTGAGGGTAAGGGTGAGGGTGAGGGTGAGGGTGAGGTTTTCGGTTAGGTAAGTTTTATGGTTAGGGTTAGGGTGAGGATTAGCGTGAGGTTGTGGGTTAGAGTTAGGGTGAGGGTGAGGATGAGGGTGAGGGTTAATGTTAGGCTCAGGGTTAGTGTTAGGGTTAGGTTGAGGTTGAGGGTGAGTGTGTGGGTTAGGCTTAGGTTTAGTGTGAGGGTTAGTGTTACGGTGAGGGTTACGGTTAGGGTGAGGTTTAGGGTTAGGGTGATGTTTAGTATGAGGGTGAGTGTTAGGGTGATGGTGAGTGTTCGGGTGAGAATTAGGGTTAGGGTTAGGGTTAGGGATAGGTTTAGGGTGAGGGTAAGGTTTAGGGTGAGGGTTAGGGAGAGTGTGAGGGTTAGGGTTACCATGAGGGTTAGGGTTAGGTTTAGGGTTAGGATGAGGTTTAGGCTGAGGGTTAGGGTTAGGTTTAGGGTTGTTAGTGTGAGGTTCAGGGTAGGGTGACGGTTAGGGTTAAGTTTAGGTTTACTATAAGGGATAGGGTGATTGTTAGGGTTACGGTTAGTGTGAGTGTTAGG
>NW_012267506.1:88573-89702 GCF_000151885.1 Dipodomys ordii | reverse complement strand
AGGGTTAGGGTTAGGGTTAGTGTTAGGGTTCGGGTTGGGGTTAGGGTTAGGCTTAGTGTTAGGGGAGGGTGAGGGGGAGCGGGAGGGTTAGAGTGAGGGTGAGGTTTATGGTTAGAGTTAGCAATAGGGTGAGGGTGAGTGTGAGGGTTAGGGTTAGGGTTCGTGTTACAGTTAGGGTTAGGGTGAGGGTGAGTGTGAGTGTTAGGGTAAGTCTTAGCATTAGTCTTAGGCTTAGGCCGAGCGTAAGGGTGAGGGTGAGGGTTAGGGTTAGGGTTAGGGTTAGGGTGAGTTTTAGGTTTAGTGTTAGTGTGAGGGTTTGGGTTAGGGTTAGGGTTTCGGTGAGGGTGAGGGTTAGGGTTAGGGTTAGTGTTATGGTTACGGTTAGAGTTACGGTGAGGGTGAGGGTAAGATTGAGGTTTAGGGTGAGGGTTAGGATGAGGTTTAGGGTTAGGGTGAGGGTTAGGTTGAGGATGATGGTAAGGGTGAAGGTGAGGTTTACGCTGAGGGTGAGGGTTAAGGTAAGGGTGAGTATTAGGGGTAGGTTTAGGGTAAGGGTAAGAGTTAGGGTTAGGGTTAGGGTGAGGATTAGGTTTAGGATGAGGGTTAATGTTAGTGTTAGGGTTAGGTTTAAGGTGAGGGTGACGGTTAGAGTGAGGGTTAGAGTGAGGGTGAGATTAAGGGTTAGGGTGAGGGTTAGGGTGCGATTTATTGTTAGGGTGAGCGTTAGTGTTAATGTGAATGTTAGGTTGAGGGTTAGTTTGAGGGTTAGGCTTAGGGTAATGGTTAGGTTTAGGGCGAGGTTGAGGGTTAGGGTTAGGGTTAGGGTGGGGGTTAAGAGTAGGGTTAGGGTTAGGGTGAGGGTGAGGGTAAGGGTGAGGGTTAGGGTTAGGGTTATTTTTAGGGTTAGGGTTAGTGTTAGGGTGAAGGCGAGGGTTAGGGTTTGGATTAGGTTTAGGGTTAGGGTTAGGATGAGCATGAGGGAGAAGGTTAGCTTTAGGATTAGCTTTAGGGTTAAGGTGAGGTTGAGGGTGAGTGTGAGTGTTAGCATTTGGATTAGGATGAGAGTGAGGTTGAGGGTTAGGGTTAGGAATAGGGTTATGGTTAGGGCTAGGCTGAGGGTTAGGTTTAG
>NW_012267506.1:81730-82529 GCF_000151885.1 Dipodomys ordii | reverse complement strand
AGGGTAAGGGTGAGGGTTAGGGTTAGGGTTAGGTTTAGGGTTAAATTTAGGGTGAGGATGAGCATTAGGATTAGGCTTAGTATTAGAGTTAGCCTGAGGGTGAGGCTGAGGTTTAGGGTTAGGGTTAGTGTGAGGGTAGGGTTAGGGTTAGGGTTAGGGCTAGGGTCAGGGTAAAGGTTAGGGTGAGGGTAAGGGTTAGGGTGATGGTAAGGTTGAGGGTGAGGGATAGGGTTATGTTGTGTTTAAGCAATAGGGTGAGGGTTTGAGGGAGGGTTAGGGTTAGGGTGGGGTTAGGGTTAGGGTTAGGTTGAGGGTTAGGTTTAGGGTGATGTTTATTGTGAGGTTATGGTTTAGGGTGAGGGTGAGTGTTCAGGTGAGCGTGAGGGTTAGGATGAGGGTGAGGGTTAGGGTTACAGTTAGGGTTAGGGAGAGAGGTAGGGTGAGCATTAGGGTTAGAATTAGGGTTAGAGTGTGGATGAGGGTGAGGGTTAAGTTGTGGGTAAGTGTTAGGGTTCGGGTTAAGGTTAGGGCTAGGGTGAGGGTGAAGGTGAGGGTTAGTGTGAGGGTTTATTTTAGGTCAGGGTAAGGGTTATGGTGAGGATTAGTGTGAGGATGAGGGTTAGGTTGAGGGTGAGGGTTAAGCTGAGGTTAGGGTTAGGGTGAGGGTTAGGGTTAGGCTTAGGGTGAGGGTTAGGTTTAGGGTGATGTTTAGGGTGAGGGTGTGTTCGGTGAGGGTGAGGGTTAGTGTTAGCATTAGGTTTAGGTTGAGGGTGATTGTGAGGGTTAGGATTAGGAATAG
>NW_012267506.1:74047-75202 GCF_000151885.1 Dipodomys ordii | reverse complement strand
TGTGGGTGAGGATTAGGGTTAGGTTGAGTGTTAGTGTTAGGTTTACAGTTAGTGTGAGGGTGAGGGTTAGGGGTAGCATTAGGGTTAGGTTGACGGTTTGGATTAGGGTTAGGGTTAGTGTGAGGGTTAGGGTGAAGTGTAGGGTTAGGGTTAGGGTGAGGGTTATGGTGAGTGTGAGGGTTAGGGTGAGGGTGTGGTTGAGGGTTAGGGTTAGGTGTAGGTTTCCGGTGAGGGTCAAGGTTAGGGTGTGGGTGAGGGTTAGGTTTAGGGTGAGGATTAGGGTTAGAGTTAGTTTTATGGTGAGGGTAAGGGTTAGTGTGAGGTTTAGTGTGAAGGTTAGGGTTAGGGTTAGGGTGAGGGTGAGGTATAGGGTTTGGGTTAGGGTTAGTGTGAGGGTTAGAGATAGGTTTAGGGTTAGGGTTGAGGGAGAGGGTGAGGGTTAGTGTTAGGTTTAGGGTTAGAGTTAGGGTGAGGGTGAAGGTTAGGGTTAGTATTAAAGTTAGCCTAAGGGTGAGGGTGAGGGTTAGGGTTAGGGTGAGTTTTATGGGTAGGGTTACGGTTAGTGTGAGGGTTAGTGTTAGGGTTAGGGTTAGGATGAGCGTTAGGTTGAGGGTTAGGGTTAGGGTTAGTGTGAGGATTAGGGTTAGGGTTAGGGTGAGGGTTAGGGTTAGGTTTAGGGTCAGGATAAGGGTTAGGTTGAGGGTTAGGTTTAGGGTTAGTGTGAGGGTTAGGTTTAGGGTTAGGGTTAGGGTTAGGGTCAGGGTAAAGGTTAGGCTGAGGGTTAGCGTTAAGGTTAGGGTTAGGGTTCGGGTTAGGGTGAGTGGTAGGGTGAGGGTGAGGTTTAGTGTGAGGGTTACGGTGAGGGTTTTTTTTAGGTCAGGGTTAGGGTTATGGTGAAGATTAGCGTGAGGGTGAGGGTTAGGCTTAGGCTGAGGGTTAGGGTTAGGTTTAGGGTGAGTGTTAGGGTTTGGGTGATGTTTAGGGTGAGGGTGAGGGTTGGGGTGAGGATGAGGGTGAGGGTGAGGGTGACGGTTCGGGTGAGAGTGAAGGTTAGCGTGTGGTTGAGGATTAGGGTTAGGGTTAGGGTTATGGTGAGGGTAAGGTATAGGGTGAGGTTTATTGTGAGGATGAGGGTTAGGTTTAGTGTGAGGGTTA
>NW_012267506.1:64915-65904 GCF_000151885.1 Dipodomys ordii | reverse complement strand
GGGTTAAGGTTAAGGATAGGGTGATTATTAGGTTTAGGGTTAGGTTTAGGGTAAGTTTTAGGCGGAAGGGTAGGCTTAGGGTTAGGGTGAGGGTTAAGTTTAGTGTGAGGGTTAGGGTTAGGTTTAGGGTGACGGTAAGTGTTAGGGTGAGGGTGAGGTTTAGGGTTAGCATTAGGTTTAGCGTTAGGGTTAGGATGAGTGTTAGTGTTAGGTTTAGGGTCAGGGTAAGGGTGAAGGTGAAGGTTAGTGTTAGGATGAGGGTTAAGGTTAGGGTTAGGGTGAGAGTGAGGGTGAGGGTGTGGGCTAGGGTTAGGGTTAGTGTGAGGGGGAGAGTTAGGATTAGGAATAGGGTTAGGGTTAGGATTATGCTGAGGGTGAGGGTCAGGGTGAGGGTGAAGGTTAGGGTTATGGTTAGGGTGAGGGTAAGTTTTAGGATGAGGGTAAGGGTGACGGTTAGGGTTAGAGTCATGGTTAAGGTGAGGGTTAAAGTTTGGGTGATGTTTAGGGTGAGGGTGAGGGTTACGGTGAGGATGAGTGTTCGGGTTCGGGTGAGGGTGAGTGTGAGGGTTTGGTTTAGGGTGTGGGTGAGGAGTAGGGTTAGGGTGAGGGTTAACATTAGGTTTAGGGTTAGTGTGAAGGTGAGGGCGAGGGGTAGGGTTAGGGTTATGTTGAGGGTTAGGCTTAGGGTTAGGGTTAGGGTGATGGTTATGGAGAGGGTTAATGTTAGGGTTACGGTGAGTTTTAGGGTGAGTGTGAGGGTTAGAGTTAGGGTTAGGTTGATGATTAGGGTTAGGGTTAGGGTGAGGGTTAGGGTTAGAGTTAGGGTTAGGGTGAGTTTGAGGGTGAGGGTTAGGTTTCGGATTAGGATTAGGTTAGGGTTAGGGTGAGTGTTAGGGTGATGGTGAGGGTTTGGGTGAGATTGAGGGTTAGTGTGGGGGTGAGGGTTAGGTTTAGGGTGAGGATTAGGTTTAGGCTTAGGGTTAAGGTTA
>NW_012267506.1:56966-58055 GCF_000151885.1 Dipodomys ordii | reverse complement strand
GGGTGAAGGTTAGGGTCAGGGTTAGGTTTAGGGCTAGAGTGAGGGTTACTGTTATTGTGAGGGTTATGGTTAGGGTTAGCGTGAGGGTAAGGGTTAGGGTGAGGGTAAGGGTGAGTGTGAGGGTTTGGATTAGGGTTTGGGTTAGGGTTAGGGTGAGGGTTAGGGTTTGGGTGATGTTTAGAGTAAGGGTGAGGGTTAGGGTGAGGATGAGGGTTCGGGTGAGTGTGAGGGTTCGGTTCAGGGTGAGGGTTAGGTTGTGGGTGAGGATTAAGTTTAGGGTGAGGGTTAGCATTAGTGTTAGGATGAGGGGTAGGGGGAGGGGGAGGGTTAGGTTTAGGGTGAGGTTTAGGGTGAGTGTGAGGGTTAGGTTGAGGGTGAGGGTGAGGGTTGAGGTTAGGGTTTGGGTTAGAGATAGGGTGAGTTTGAGATTGAGGATTAGGTTTAGGATTCGGGTGAGGGTTAGGGTTAGGTTGAGGGTTAGCGATATTGTTAGGGTTAGGGTAAGGGTGAGGGTGAGTGTTAGGGTTAGGTTTAGTGTTAGAGTTAGGGTGATGGTGAGGGTGAGGGTTAGGATTAGGTTAGGATTAGGGTTAGGCTGAAGGTGAAGGAGAGGGTGAGGGTGACGGTTAGGTTTAGGGTGAGGTTTAGGTTTATGGTTAGGGTTAGGGTGAGGGTTAGGATTAGGGTTAGGTTTAGGATGAGGGTTAGGCTGAGGGTTAGGGTTAGGATTAGGGTGAGGTTTAGGGCTAGGCTGAAGGTGAAGGAGAGGGTGAGGGTGACGGTTAGGTTTAGGGTGAGGTTTAGGTTTATGGTTAGGTTTAGGGTGAGGGTTAGGATTAGGGTTAGGTTTAGGATGAGGGTTAGGCTGAGGGTTAGGGTTAGGATTAGGGTGAGGTTTAGGGCTAGGTTTAGGGTTAGGATAAGGGTTTGGCTGAGGGTTAGTGTTAGGGTTAGTGTGAGGGATAGGCTTAGGGTTAGGGTAAGAGTTAGGGTGAGGGTAAAGGTTAGTGTGAGAGGGTGAGGGTGAGGTTTAGGGTTAGGATGAGGGTTAGGGTAAAATTTAGGTTTAGGGTTAGGGTTAGGGTGAGG
>NW_012267506.1:49257-50749 GCF_000151885.1 Dipodomys ordii | reverse complement strand
AAGGTGAGGGTTAGGGTTCGGGTTAGGGTTAGGGTGAGGGCTAGGGTGAGGGTGAGGTTTAGTGTGAGGGTTAGGGTGAGGGTTTCTTTTAGGTCAGAGTTAGGGTTATGGTGAGGATTAGCGTGAGGGTGAGGGTTATGGTTAGGGTGAGGGTTAGGGTTAGAGTTAGGGTGAGAGTTAGGGTTTGGGTGATGTTTAGGGTGAGGTGCAGTTTAGGGTGTGGTTGAGGATTAGGATTAGATTTAGGGTTAGGGTTATGGTGAGGGTACGGTATAGGGTGAGGTTTATTGTGAGGGTTAGGTTTTGTGTTAGGGTAAGGGTGAGGTTTAGGGTGAGGGTTAGGCTGAGGGGTAGGGTTAAGGATAGAGTGACTGTTATATTTAGTGTGCATTAGGGTGAGGGTGAAGATTAAGCTGAGGTTAGGTTCAGGGTGAGTGTTCGGGATAGGGTTATGGTGAGGGTTAGGGTTAGGGTGATGTTTAGGGTGAGGGTGAGGGTGAGGGTTAGGATTAGGAATAGAATTAGGGTTAGGGTTAAGCTGAGGGTAAGGATCAGGGTGAGGGTGAAGGTTAGGGTCAGGGTTAGGTTTAGGGATAGAGTGAGGGTTACGGTTATTGTGAGGGTTATGGTTAGGGTTAGGGTGACGGTAAGGGTTAGGGTGAGGGTAAGGGTTAGAGTGAGGGTTAGGGTGAGTGTGAGGGATTGGATTAGGGTTTTGGTTAGGGTTAGGGTGAGGGTTAGGGTTTGGGTGATGTTTAGAGTGAGGGTGAGGGTTAGGGTGAGGATGAGGGTTCGGGTGAGGTTGAGGGTTCGGTTGACGATGAGGGTTAGGGTGTGGGTGAGGATTAGGGTTAGGGTGAGGGTTAGCGTTAGGGGTAGGGTTTGGGTTAGGTTGAGGGTTAGGGTTAGCGTTAGGGTTAGGGTGCGGTTAGCGGGAGGTTTAGGGTGAGGTTTAGGGTGAATGTGAGGGTTAGGTTGAGGGTGAGGCTGAGGGTTAGGGTTTGGGTTAGTTTTAGGGTGAGTTTGAGGGTGAGGGTTAGGTTTAGGATTAGGGTGAGGGTTAGGGTTAGGTTGAGGGTTAGGGATACTGTTAGGTTTAGGGTAAGGGTGAGGGTTAGGGTGAGGTTTAGGTTTATGGTTAGGGTTAGGGTGAGGGTGAGGTTTAGGGTTAGGATTAGGATGAGGGTTAGGCTGAGGGTTAGGGTTAGGATTAGGGTGAGGTTTAGAGCTAGGTTTAGGGTTAGGATAAGGGTTAGGCTGAGGGTTAGAGTTAGGGTTAGTGTGAGGGTTAGGTTTAGAGTTAGGGTAAGAATTAGGGTGAGGGTAAAGGTTAGGGTGAGAGTTAGGGTGAGGGTGAGGTTTAGGGTTAGGGTGAAGTTAGGGTCAAATTTAGATTTAGGGTTAGGGTTAGGGTGAGGGTAAGGGTGTGGGTAAGTGTTAGGGTGAGATTTAGGGTTAGCGTCAAGGTTAGGTTTAGGGTTAGGGTTAGGGT
>NW_012267506.1:41755-43084 GCF_000151885.1 Dipodomys ordii | reverse complement strand
GTTAGGGTTAGGGTTAGGGTGAGGGTTAGGTTGAGGGTTATGTTTATGGTTAAGGTGAGGGTTAGAGTGAGGGTTAGGGTGAGGGTGAGGGTTAGGGTTAGGGTGAGGGTTAGGATTAGGGTGAGGGTTATGGTTAGGGATAGGGTGAGTGTTAGGATTAGGGTGAGTTTTAGGGTTAGGGTGATGTTTAGGTTAAGGTTGAGAGTTAGGGTGAGGGTGAGGGTGAGGGTTCGGATCAGGGTTAGGGTGTGGCTGAGGATTAGGGTGACCATGAGGGTTAGGGTGAAAGTTAGGGTTAGTGTTAAGGTTAGGGTGAGGGTTAGGGTTAGGGTTATGGTTAGGGTGACGGTTAGGGTTAGGGTGAGGGTTAGGGTTAGGGTGAGTGTAAGGTTTGGGGTGAGGGTTAGGGTGAGAGTGAGTGTTAGGGTTAGGATTAGATTTAGGGTGAGAGTTAGGGTGAGGGTTAGGGTTAGGGTTAGGGTGAGGTTGATGGTCCGGGTGAGTGTGAGGGTTGGACTGAGGATTAGGTTTAGCGTGAGGGTTAGGGTTAGGGTTAGGGTGAGGGTTAAGTTGAGGGTTACGTTTAGGTTTAGGTTGAGGGTTAGTGAGGTTGAGGGTTAGGGTTAGGGTGAGGGTTAGGATTAGGGTGAGGGTTAGGGTTAGGGTTAGGGTGAGGGTTAGGGTTAAGGTGATGTTTAGGGTGAGGGTGAGGGTTAGGATGAGGGTGAGGGTGAGGTTCGGATCAGGGTTAGGGTGTGGCTGAGGGTTAGGGTGACCATGAGTGTTAGGGTGAGGCTTAGGGTTAGCGTTAAGTTTAGGGTGAGGGTTAGGGTGAGGTTGAGGGTGAGGATTACGGTTAGGATTAGGCTTAGGGTGAGGATTAGGGTTAAGGTTATGTTTAGGGTGAGAGTGAGTGTTAGGGTGAGGGTGAGGGTTTGTGTTCCGGTCAGGGTTAGGGTGTGGCTTAGAGTTAGGGTTAGAGTGAGGGTTAGGGTGATGATGAGGGTTAGGGTGAGGGTGAGGGTTAGGGTTAGCATTAAGGTTAGGGTGAGGGTTAGGGTTAGGGTTAGTTTCAGGTTTAGGGTGAGGGGTAGGGTTAGGGTTAGGGTGAGAATTAGGGTTAGTGTGAGGGTTAGGGTTAGCGTTAGGGTTAGGGTGAGGGTAAGGTTTGGTGTGAGGGTTAGGGTGAGGGTGAGGGTTAGGGTTAGGATTAGATTTAGGGTGAGAGTTAGGGTGAGGGTTAGGGTTAGGGTTAGGGTTGGGGTGAGGGTGAGGGTGAGAGTGAGGTTTGGGCTGAGGGTTAGGTTTAGGTTTGGGGTTAGGGTGAGG
>NW_012267506.1:32710-34022 GCF_000151885.1 Dipodomys ordii | reverse complement strand
TTAGGGTTTGGGTGAGGGTGAGGTTTTCAGTTAGGTATCGTTTAGGGTTAGGATTAGGGTGAGGATTAGGGTGAGGTTGTGGGTTAAGGTTAGGTTGAGGGTGAGGGTGAGGATTAGTGTTAGCATGAGGGTTAGGGTTATGGTTCGGGTTCGGGTTTGGGTTCAGGTTCAGGTGAGTTTTAGGGTGTGGGTTAAGGTTCGGTTTAGGATGAGGGTTAGGGTGACGGTGAGGGTTAGGCTGAGGGTGAGGGTTAGGATAAGGGTTAGGGTGAGGGCTAAGGTTAGGGTGAGGGGTATGGTGAGGGGTAGGGTTAATGTTAGTGAGAGGGTTAGGGTTTGTGTGAGGGTTAGGGTTAGGATTAGAGTTAGGTTTAATATGAGGATAAATGTTAGGGTGAGGGTTAGGGTAAGGGTTAGGGTTAGGGTTAGGGTTAAGTGTAGAATTAGGGTTAGGGTTAGTTTTAGGGTAAGTGTTAGGGTTAGGGTGAGGGTTAGGTTTAGGGTTATTGTTAGAGTTAGGGTGAGGTTTAGGATTAGGGTGAGGGTCAGGGTTAGAGTTTGGGTGTGGGTGAGGTTTAGGGTGAGAGGTAGAGTTAGAGTTAGGGTAAGGGTTAGGGTTAGGGTGAGGATTATGTTTAGGGTTAGGGTTAGGGTGAGGGTGACGCTGAGGGTTGGGTTAGGGTTAGTGTGAGGATAAGGGTTAGGGTGAGGTTTAGGGTGAGGCTGAGGTTTAGGGTTAGCATTAGGGTTAGGGTGAGGGTTAGGGTAAGCGTTAGGGTTAGGGTTAGGGTAAGGGTTAGGGTTAGGGTTAGGGTGATTTTTAGGGTGACAGTGAAGGTTAGAGTGAGGGTGAGATTGAGCATGAGGGTTAGGGTGAGGGTGAGGGTGAGTGTGAGAGTGACGGTTAGGGTTCGGTTAAGGGTGAGGATAAGGGTTAGGGTTAGGATTAGGGTTAGTGTAAGGATTAGGCTGAGGGTGAGGGTGAGGGTTTGGGTGAGGGTTAGGTTTAGCGTGAGGGCTATGGTGAGAGTGAGTGTTAGGGATAGTGTGAGGGTGAGGTTGAAGGTTTCGGTTTGGTAAGAGTTAAGGTTAGGGTTAGGTGGAGGATTAGGGTGAGGGTGATGTTTAGGCTGAGGGTTAGGGTTAGGGTGAGGCTGAGGTTTACGGTGAGGGTTAGGGTTACAGTGAAGGTTAGGCTTAGGGTTAAGTTGAGGATGAGGGTTAGGTATAGGATAAGGTTTAGGATTACGGTGAGGGTTAGGGTTAGGGCAAGGGTTAGGGTGAGGATGAGGGTTAGGGTTAGGGTTAGGGT
>NW_012267506.1:23902-24805 GCF_000151885.1 Dipodomys ordii | reverse complement strand
GGATTAAGCTGAGGTTAGGTTCAGGGTGAGGGTTAGCGTTAGGGTTAGGGTGAGGGTTAGGGTTAGGGTCATGATTAAGGTGAGGGTGAGGGTTAGGGTGAGGGTTAGGTTTAGGGTGAGGGAGAGGGTTAAGATTAGGAATAGGATTAGGGTTAGGGTTAACCTGAGGGTGAGGGTCAGGTTGAGGGTGAAGGTTAAGGTCAGGTTTAGGGTTAGGGTTAGAGTGACGGTTACGGTAAGTGTGAGGGTTATGGTTAGGGTTACGGTGAGGGTAAGGGTTAGGGTGAGGGTTACCGTGAGTGTGACTGTTTGTATTAGGGTTTTTGTTAGGGTTAGCATGAGGGTTAGGTTTTGGGTGATGTTTAGAGTGAGGGTGAGGGTTAGGTTGAGGATGAGGGTTCGGGTGAGGGTGAGGGTTCGGTTTAGGGTGAGGGGTAGGGTGAGGGTTATGATTAGGTTAGGATTATGGTTAGGCTTAGGGTGATGGGGAGGGTGAGGGTTAGTGTTAGGGTGAGGTTTAGGTTTACGGTTAGGGTGAAGGTTAAAATTAGGGTTAGGGTTAGGATGAGAGATAGGCTGAGGGTTAGGGTTAGGGTTAGGGTGAGGTTTAGGGCTAGGTTTAGGGTTATTATAAGGGTTAGGCTGAGGGTTTAGGGTTAGTGTGAGGGTTTGTTTTAGGTTTAGGGTAAGGGTTAGGGTGAGGGTAAAGGTTAGGGTGAGAGTTAGGGTGAGGGTGAGGCTTAGGGTTAGGGTCAAGTTTAGGTTTAGGGTTAGGCTTAGTGTGAGGGTAAGGGTGTGTGTAAATGTTAGGGTGAGTTTTAGGGTAAGGGTGAGGGTTAGCGTCAAGCTTAGGGTTAGGGTTAGGGTTAGGGTGAGGGTTAGGGTGTGGGTAAGTGTTAGGGT
>NW_012267506.1:20428-22151 GCF_000151885.1 Dipodomys ordii | reverse complement strand
TTAGGGTTAGGGTGAGGGTTGTGCTGAGGGTTAGGGTTAGGTTTAGGGTTAGGGGTTGGTTTAGGGTGCTGGTGAGGGTTAGGGTTAGGGTTAGGTTTAGGTTGAGGGTTAGGGTGAAGTTTAGGGTTAATGTTAGGGTTAGGGTTAGGGTGAGGGTTATGCTTAGGGTTACTGTGAGGGTTACAGTTAGAGTTCGGGTTAGGTTTAGGGTAAGGGTAAGTGTTAGGGTTAGGGTTAGGGTTAGGGTTATGGTTATGGTTAGGATGAGGGTGAGGGTGTGGGTTAGGGTTAGGGTTAGTGTTATTGTTAGTGTTAAGGTTAGGGTTAGGATTAGGGTGAGAGTGAGGGTGAGGGTTAGCATGAGGGTTAGGGTTAGAGTTAGGGTGAGGGTGAGGGTTAGGGTTAGGATTAGGGTTAGGTATAGGATTAGGGTTAGGATGAGGTTTGGCTGAGTGTTAGAGTTAGTGTTAGTGTGAGGGTTAGGGTTAGGGTTAGGCTTAGGGTGAGGGTTAGGGTGAGTTTTAGGTTAGGGTTAGGGTGAGGTTTAGGGTGAGTTTTAGGGTTAATGTTAGGGTTAGTGTTAGGGTTAGGGTTAGAGTTAGGTGAGATTGAGGGAGAGGGTTAGGGTTAGGATTAGGGTTAGGGATATGGTGAGGGTTAGGTTGAGGGTGAGGGTGGGGCTTAAGTTTAAGGTTAGGGTGAGGTTTAGGTTTAGGGTAAGGGGTATGGAGAGTGTGAGTGTTAGGGTGAGTGTGAGGGTGAGGTTGAGGGTTTCTGTTAGGTAAGGGTTAGGGTTAGGGTGAGTGTTAGGTTGGTGCTTAGGGTTATGTTTAGGGTTAGGGTGAGGGTTAGGTTTAGGGTTATTGTAAGGGTTAGGTTGAGGGTAAGGGTTCAAGTGAGGGTGAGGGTTCTGGTGAGGGTGAGCGTTAGGGTGTGGGTTAGGGTTCAGTTTAGGGTGAGGGTTAGGGTGACGGTGAGGGTTAGTGTGAGGTGAGGGTTAGGTTAAGTGTTAGGGTGAGGGTTAGGGTTAGGGTGAGGGTAAGGGTGAGCGGTAGGGTTAGGGTTACGGAGAGGGTTAGGGTTTGTGTGAGGGTTAGGGTTAGGGTTAGAGTTAGGTTTAGTATGAGGATAAAGGTTAGGGTGAGGGTTAGGGTGAGGTTGAGTGTTAGGTTTAGGTTTATGGTTAGGGTAAGGTTTAGGGTAAGTGTTAGGGTTCGGGTGAGGATTAGGTTTAGGGTTAGTGTTAGGGTTAGGGTTAGGTTTAGGGTGAGAGTCAGGGTTAGGGTTTGGGTTTAGGGTGAGTTTTAGGGTGAGGGATAGGGTTAGGTTTAGGGTAAGTGTTAGTGTAAGGGTGAGGGTTAGGTTTAGGGTTAGGGTTAGTTGGAGGGTGAGGGTGAGGGTTAGGGTTAGGGTTACGGTTAGGGTGAGGGTTATGGTTAGGTATACGGTTAGTTTAAGGGTTAGGTTTAGGGTGAGGGTTAGGTTTAGGGTTAGGGTTAGGGTGAGGGTGAGGCTGAGGGTTAGGGTTAGAGTTAGTGTGAGGATAAGGGTTATGGTGAAGATTAGGTTGAGGTTGAGGGTTAGGGTTAGCATTAGGTTTAGGGTGAGGGTTTGGGTTAGAGTTAGGGTAAGGGATAGTGTTAGGGTTAGGATAAGGGTTACGTTTTGGCTTAGGGTTAGCGTTAGTGTGAGGGTGAGGTTTAGGCATAGGGTTATGGTGAGG
>NW_012267506.1:12318-13232 GCF_000151885.1 Dipodomys ordii | reverse complement strand
TTAGGGTTAGGGTGAGGTTGATGCTGAGGGGTACGGTTACAGTTAGTTTGAGGATAAGGTTTAGGGTGAGGATTAGGGTGAAGGTGAGTGTTAGGTTTAGCATAAGTTTTAGGGAGAGGGTTAGGGTTAGGTTTAGGGTTAGGGTTAGTGTTAGGGTTAGGGTAAGGTTTAGGGTTAGGCTTAGGGTTAGGGTTAGGGTGAGGGTGAGGGTTAGGCTTAGGTTTAGGGTTAGCGTAAGGGTTAGGATTAGGTTTAGGGTTAGGATGAGGGTTAGGATAAGGGCTAGGGTTAGGGTTAGTCTGAATGTTAGGATTAGGGTGAGGGTTAGGGTAAGGGTTAGGGTTAGGGTGAGGTTAAGGATTAGGGTGAGTGTGATGGTAAGGGTTAGGGTTATGGTGAGGGTTAGGGTGGGGGGATTAGGGTTATGGTTAGGGTTAGGGTGAGGGTTAGGGTTAGGGTTAGTGTGAGGGTTAGGTTGAGGGTGAGGGTTCGGGTGAGGGTGAGGACGAGGGTTTGGATGAGGGTGAGGGTTAGGGTGTGGGTTAGGATTCGGTTTAGGGTGAGGGTTAGGGTGATGGTGAAGGTTAGTGTGTGGGTGAGGGTTAGGTTAAGGGTTATTGTGAGGGTTATGGTTAGGGTGAGGGAGAGGGTTAGGGTTTGTGTAAGGGTTACGGTTAGGGTTAGAGTTAGGTTTAGTATGAGGATAAATTTAGGGTTAGGGTTAGAGTTAGGGTTAAGGTTAGGGTTAGGGTTAGGGTTACATTTAGGGTAAGTGTTAGGGTTAGGGTGAAGGTTTTGTTTAGGGTTAGTGTTAGGGTTAGGTTTAGGGTGAGGGTCAGGGTTAGGGTTAGAGTTAGGGTGAGGGTGAGGCTCAGGGTTAGGGTAAGGGTTAGGCTGAGGGTGAGGGTGTGGGT
>NW_012267506.1:7188-8702 GCF_000151885.1 Dipodomys ordii | reverse complement strand
GGTTAGGTTTAGGGTTAGGGTGAGGGTTAGAGTTCGGTTTAGGGTAATTGTTAGGGTTAGGGTTAGGGTGAGGGCGAGGGTGAGGGTGAGGGTTAGGGTTAGGTTTAGGGTGAGGGTGAGGTTTAGGTTTAGGATTAGGGTTAGGGTTAGGCTGAGGGTGAGGGTGAGGGTGAGGGTCAAGGTGTGGATGAGGGTTAGGGTTAGAGTTAGGGTTAGGGTGAGGTTTAGGATTAGGATTTAGGGTCAGTGTTATCTTGAGTGATAGGTTTAGGATTAGGGTGAGGTTTTGGTTTAGTGTGAGGATTAGTTTTAGGATTAGGGTTAGGGTTATGGTTTAGGGTGAGGGTGAGGGTTAGGATGAGGGTGAGGGTTAGGATGAGGGTGAGGGTTAGGGTTAGTGTGAGGATTAGGGTTAGTGTGAGGATTAGGGTTAAGGTTAGGGTTAGGTTTAGGGTGAGGGTGAAGGTGAGTGTTAGGGTTAGGGATAGGGTTAGGGTTAGGATGAGAGTGTGGGTTAGTGTGAGGGTGAGGGTTTGGGTTTGGGTTAGGAAAGGGTTAGCGTTAGGGTTAGGGTGAGGATTAGGGTGAGGGTGAGGGTTTGGGTGAGGGTTAGGTTTAGGGTGAGAGTTAGGGTTAGGGTGATGTTTAGCGTGAGGGTGAGGGTTACGGTTAGGGTGAGGGTGAGGGTGAGGGTTAGGGTGTGGTGAGGGTTACAGTGTGTGTGAGGGTTAGGGCTAGGGTGATGGTGAGGGTTAGGCTTAGGGTTAGGGTGAGTGTTAGGGTGAGGGGCAGGGTTAGGGTGAGGGTGAGGGTGAGCCTTAGGTTTAGGGTGAGGGATAGGGTTAGGGTTATGTTTAGGGTATGGTTGAGGATGAGGATTAGGGTTAGGGTTAGGGTTAGGATGAGGGTTAGGGTTAGTGTTATTGTTAGGGTTAGGGTTAGGGTGAGGTTGTGGGTAAGGTTTAGGGTGAGGTTTAGGGTGAGGGTGAAGGTAAGGGTTAGGTTTAGGATTAGGGTTAGGGCTAGTATTAGGCTGAGGGTGGGGTGAGGGTTAGGGTTAGGGTTAGGATTAGGGTGAGGGTTAGGGTTAGCGTTAATGTTTGGGTGATGGTTAGGGTGAGTATTAGGGTTAACGTTAGTGGTATGGTGAGGGTTAGGGTTAGGTTGAGGTTTATGTTTAGGGTGAGCATTAGGGTTAGGGTTAGGATTTGGGTTAGGGTGAGGGTTAGGATTAGGGTTACGTTGAGGGTTAGGGTTAGGGTGAATGTTAGGGTGAGGGTGAGGGTGAGGGTGAGGGTTAGGTTTAGCGTTAGGGTTAGGGTTAGGTTCAGGGTTAGGGTGAGGTTGAGGGTTATGGTGAGTGTTAGGGATAGGATTAGTGTTAAGGTGAGGGCTAGGTTGAGGGTGAGGGTTAGGGTTAGGGTGAGGGTGAGGGTTGGGTTTAGTGTGAGGGTTAGGTTTAGGGTGAGAGTAAGCTTGAGGGTGAGGGTTATGGTGAGAGTGAGGGTTAGGGT
>NW_012267506.1:3824-5465 GCF_000151885.1 Dipodomys ordii | reverse complement strand
AGGGTGAGGGGTAGGGTGAGGGGTAGGGTGAGGGGTAGGGTGAGGGGTAGTGTTTGGGTTATGGTGACGGTTAGGGTGAGGTTTTATGTGAGGGTGAGGGTTATGGTGAGGGTAAGATTTAGGGTGAGGGTTAGGGTGAGAGGTAGGGTGAGAGTGAGGGTTAGGGTTAGTGTTCAGGTTAGGGTTAGGGTTAGGCTGAGGGGTAGGGTTAGGGTTAGCATGAGTGTTAGATTGAGGGTTGGGGTGTGTTTTAGGGTTAGCTTGAGGTTTAGGGTGAAGTTTTGGGTTAGGGTTAAGGTTAGGGTTAGGGTTAGGCTGAGGGTGAGGGTTAGGGTTAGGGTTAGGCTGAGGGTGAGGGTGAGGTTGAGGTTTAGGGTAAGGTTTAGGGTTAGGGTGAGAGTTAGGGTTAGTGTAAGGATTTGGGTTAGGGTTACGGTGAGGGCTAGGGGGAGTGGGAGGGTTAGTTTTAGGGTTGGGGTGAGGGTTAGGTTTAGGGTTAGGGTGAGGGTTAGGATTCGGGTGAGGGTTAGTGTTAGGGTGAGGGTTAGTGTTAGTGTGAGGGTTTGGGTTAGGGTTAGGATGAAGGTTACCGTGAGGTTGAGGGTTAGGTTTAGGGTTAGTGTTAGAGTGAGGGTGAGGTTTAGGTGTAGGGTTAGGCTTAGGGTGAGGGTGAGGGTTAGGCTTAGGATTAGGGTTAGTGTTATGGTTAGGCTGAGGTTGAGGATGAGGGTGAGGGTTAGGGTGAAGGTTATGGTTAGGGTGAGGGTTAAGGTTAGGCTGAGTGTGAGGGTGAGGGTTAGGTTTAGGATGATGTTTAGGGTGAGGTTGAGGGTGACGGATAGGGTGTGGGTGAGGGTTAGGTTTAGTGAGAGAGTTAGGGGGAGGGAGAGGGTGAGAGTGATGGTTAGGGTTGGGGTTAGGGTTAGGGTGAGGGGTAGGTTTAGCGTTAGGGTGAGGGTTAGGGTGAGGGGTAAGGATAGGTTTAGGTTGAGGGTTAGGGTTAGGATTAGGCTGAGGGTGAGGGTGAGGTGTAGGGGAAGGGCGAGGGTTAGGGTTAGGGTTAGTGAGAGGGTTAGGGTTAGGGTTAGGGTGAAGGTTAGGCTGAGGAGTAGGGTTAGGGTTAGGGTGAAGGATAGGTTTAGTGTGAGGGTGAGTGTTTGGGTGAGGGATAGGGTTATGGTTGGGGTTAGGGTGAGGGTCAGGGTTAGGGTTAGGGTTAGGGTGAGGGTTGGGTTTAGGTTTAGGGTTACTTTTAGAGTTAGGGTGAGGGTTAGGGTTAAGGTTAGGTGTGGGTGAGGGTGAGGGTCAGGGTTAGGGTGAGGGTAAGAGTGAGGGTGATGGTTAGGGTTACCATTAGGGTTTGGGTTAGCGTTAGGCTGAGGGTGAGGTTTAGGGTTAGTTTTTAGGGTTACTGTGAGCATGAGGGTAAGGGTTAGGCTGATGGTTAGGTTGAGGGATAGGGTTAGGGTTAGGGTTAGGTTGAGGGTGAGCATTAGGGTTAGGGTGAGGGTGAGGGTTAGGGTTAGGGTGTGGGTTAAGGTGAGGGTGAGGGTGAGGCTTAGGGTTAGGGTTAGGGTGAGGGATAGGGTTAGGATTAAGGTTAGGTTTAGGGTTAGGGTGAGGGTTAGAGTTCGGTTTAGG
>NW_012267506.1:0-1099 GCF_000151885.1 Dipodomys ordii | reverse complement strand
AGGGTGTGGTTTAGGGTGAGGGTGAGGGTTAGGGTTAGCGTTATGGTTAGGGTGAGGGTTAGTGTGAGGGTTAGGGTTAGGGTTAGTGTTAGGGTGAGGATGAGGGTCAGGGTGAGGGTTAGGGTTAGCGTTACGGTTAGGGTGAGTGTTAGGGTGACGGTTAGGGTTACGGTTAGTCTTAGGGTGAGGATGAGGGTAAGGGTTAGGGTTAGGGTTTGGTTTAGAGTTAGGTTGAGCATGATGTTGAGGGTAAGGGTTAGGATTAGGGTTAGGGTTAGGGTTAGGCTGAGGGTTCGTGTTAAGGTTAGGTTTAGGGTTAGTGTGAGGATTAGGGTTAGTTTTCAGGTTAGGGTGAGTGTTAGGCTGAGGGGTACAGTTTGGTTTAGGGTGAGGTTTAGGTTTAATGTGAGGGTGAGGGTTAGAGTGAGGGTTAGGATGAGGGTTAGGTGTAGGGTTAGGGTTCGGTTTAGAGTTAGGGTGAGGCTGAGGTTGACGGTTAGGTTACGATTAGTGTTAGGGTTAGGGTTAGGCTGAGGGTTAGGTTGAGAGTGAGGGTGAGGGTTAGTGTTAGGGTGAGGGTTAGAGTGAGGTTTAGGTCTAGGGTAAGGGTTAGGGTGAGGATAAGGCTTAGGGTTAGGGTGAAGTTGAGGCTTAGGGTGAGGATGAGGGTTACGGTGAGGTTTAGGTTTAGGGTGAGGGTGAGGGTTAGGGTGATGGTGAAGGTGAGGGTGAGGGTGAGGGTTATGGTTAGCGTTAGGGTGAAGGTAAGTGTGAGGGTGCGGGTTAGGGTGAGAGTGAGGGTGAGGGTTAGAGTTAGGGTGAGGGCAAGTGTTCGGGTTAGGGTTAGGGTGAGAGTGAGTTTTAGGGTTAGCGTGAGTGTTAGAGTGAAGGTTAGGGTGAGGGTTAGGGTTAGGATTTGGGTTATGGTTATGGTTAGGGTGAGGGTGAGGGTTAGGGTTAATTTTAGGTTTAGGGTGAGGGTTTGGGTTGGGGTGAGGGTTTGGGTTAGGATTAGGGTTCGGTTTAGGGTTAGGCTGAGGGTGAGAGTGAGGGTGAGGGAGAGGGTTAGGGTTAGGAATTAGGGTTAGGTTTAGGGTTA
>NW_012267505.1:242884-244625 GCF_000151885.1 Dipodomys ordii | reverse complement strand
TCTGTATTGGTAGAGAGAGTCTGTGCCTGATCTGGGTTCTGTTGGGAGCCTACTTCCAGCTGCTGGTCTGACCTACTTAGGATTCTCGGCTCTCTGCTGTAGATCGCTGGCAATTCTCACCTTTTGAAGGGTTGAGCAGCCTAGATTGCTTGTGTTTGCTCCTACGGGTGCTCTTGGCAAGATCAGATGCTCTGGATGCACTCTCCCAGATGCTGGGGTCTGCTATGGGCCCCTGATGTGTTTTTGTTTGTTTGTTTGTTTTTGGCTGGTTGTGGCCTTGAACTGTAGGTTTGGATGCTGTCCCTAAGCTCTTCAGCTCGAGGCTGGCACCCTATCATTTGTGCCACAGCACCTCTTCTGACCCTTTTTGTTTTTGTAATGCTGAGAAATCAGATCCAGGGCCTCATGCATCCAAGACTATCACTCTACTGCTGAGCTGCCTTATCAGCCTGAGCTCCTGCTTACTAACAGGTACTGGCAGCCTGTGATGCCCAATTCCCAGCCTAGAGTATATGGGTGGGGTTTTGGTGGGGTTTGGGCTTTTCTTGCTCCAGGTCTTTTGTTGTCACAGGCGTGCTTCCCAGGGGGTGCAGTTCCCTGTTTTTCTCCCCTCTGCTGAGGCATATGCTCAGCTTTTGACTTCAGTTGGGAGGAGTTGGTTGTGTTGTTCAGGCGCCGGATCCCCAGGCCTGTTTCCGGCCCCCGCCTGGAGCATGCTCGTTGGGCCTGTGCTGCTGTGTATACCACCAAGGTTATGCAGCCTGGGGTACACAGTTCAAATTTCTTCTACTGTTGGTTTTCTTGACCCAGGGGCGCTGTTCCTGGCTTGGGCATTTAAGCTCTCTTCCAGGGGCACTCTTGTTCTAGCCTGGCCAGTGGAGTGTGCGCCAAGGGCTGGTGGAGCTCTCGAACAGTTCCCAGTTTTAGTGGGTCCTGTGGTCCAGGAGTTGGGGTAGGGAGTCTGGGTCAGGGTCTGGGGATTCCCTCCATGTCTGGTCTCCCTTGAGGGATACACTGTCCCCTGTGGGGTACTCACCCTGGAGCTAGTTGTTTCTGTGTGTTGTAGGTGGTCAGTTGCTGTTGCAATCTGAGTTCAGTTGGGGTGGTTGCAGGCTGGGCTGGGTGGTGGTGGCTCTGTGTGATTCTTTTCTGTCTCTGCCTCTATCGAAGCTATTGTGTCCACAGTGTCCTTGCTCAGGCGGATTCTGTGTGGGTGATCTGCAGGTAGCCCCCTGTGCCTCTGGGACCCCGGCGGCCCCCGCTGGGTCATCATGATCGGTGGGTCTGACACTGGTGCTTCAGGCGGCTTCTGTGTGGGTGATCTGCAGGCAGCCCCCTATGCCTCTGGACACCGGCAGCCCCCGCCGGGTCGTCGAGATCTGAGGGTCTGACACAAGTGCCTCAGAAGGCTTCTGTGTGAGTGATCTGCAGGCAGCCCCCTGTGCCTCTGGGACCTGGGGAGCCCCCGCTGGGTCGCCTTGATGGGCAGGTCTGGTGCCTCAGGCGGCTTCTGCGTGGGTGATCTGCAGGCAGCTCCCTGTGCCACTGGGACCCTGGCGGCCCCCTCCGGGTCATTGTGATTGGCGGGTCTGACACCTGTGCCTCAGGCGGCTTCTGTGTGGGTGATCTGCAGGCAGCCCCCTTTGCCACTGGGACCCTGGCAGCCCCCGCTGGGATGAGTACATTTCTTATAAAGCATTGTAGCCTCCTCCTTTGTTTCCCTTTCCCATCCCTTCCCATC
>NW_012267505.1:242484-242834 GCF_000151885.1 Dipodomys ordii | reverse complement strand
CCACTGGGACCCTGGCAGCCCCCGCTGGGATGAGTACATTTCTTATAAAGCATTGTAGCCTCCTCCTTTGTTTCCCTTTCCCATCCCTTCCCATCTTCCCCCCTAAACCAATCCTCTCCCCCCCCCCCGCACCAAAGTTGTAAAGTTTGTTTTCTACATAATGACTTGTACTTCTCATTGGTGCAATGGGGTCCACCTATATCCCTATTTAAACGATTTGTTTTTTCCCTTCCCCTCCACATATTATATCAACAACAAATACAGTGAAAACAGAGGTTACCATGGGGGAGGGACATACAAAGGAACAAAGAAATATCTTATAAATATGTTAGACACAATAGCAAGAAAGA
>NW_012267505.1:239404-240194 GCF_000151885.1 Dipodomys ordii | reverse complement strand
TAAGTGTGGGGGCTGCTGAAAGGTAGGTAAACTGAACTTGAGACTCCTCCATGAAACTGGGGTCCTTGGAGGAGGCTAGAAGACTCCCACTCAAAGAAGTAAAGGGATATTTTATCAGAAGGAAAAGACAAGTGTAAGGTCTGAGTTTATAATTGAAAAGTCAATAAAACAACAACAAAAACCAAAAGTCATGAGTAAGAGTAAAGAGAGCCATCAAACAGGACTTCCTGTTCAAGAGTCGTGAAGTATAAAATGTCTAAGGACAAGATGCTTTTGAGAAAATGAGGCCAAGCCCAGCAGTTCATGCTTGTAATTCCAGAACTCAGGAGGCAGAGGCAGGTTGATTGAGAGTTTAGCCTAGGCTCCATCATGAGACTCTATCTCAACACAAAAGAAAACATCATGGATTGAATAAAGCCAGTGTTTATCACTGGATACACTGTTGCTAGTCCAGTCTTTAATATGAGGCCTAGATCATGAGTTATAGGGTACATAGCATCCCCACTAGAGAGGGTCAAGCACAGTACATGAGGCTGAAACAGACAGACTATTGACTATGTAGTGCTGGAAACTGGAGTATGCCTGATAATAACCAATTCTTACCTCTCATGATATTTAAAAAATCAGTCTCATATGAATTAAGTATAGAAAGAAAAAAATTTCAAGTATTGAAAGAAAATACAGATTAAGTTAATGACAAATTTCTGCTGGCTATCTGCTGGCTATAAAAGAAAAAAAACTAAGAAATTAGAATACATTCCTGTTAAGGACTTCTCTTCTACAAGAGAAA
>NW_012267505.1:230859-233920 GCF_000151885.1 Dipodomys ordii | reverse complement strand
AAGGGTTATTGATACTATATTCCAAAGTTACCTTATACTTTTCTTTTCTTTCTTTCTTTTTTTTTTTAAAGATAAAGTCTTGCTGTGCTGCTCAGGCTAACCTCCAAATCTTTATCCTCTGGCCGTGGCCCACCTAGTGCTGGGATTACAAGCATGTACCATCACACTGGGCTCCTAAGAATTATTTAGAATCAATATAGGTTGAAAATTTGTGTGTGGGCTATTTGAAATGGTTGAGAATTTGAAGGAAAATAAAGTGCATGTTTCTTTACCTTAAGCACTGTTTTGCGATTCCAGCCTGAGTGGCTGAAATGAGTCCCCCTGTGTCTGAAGTGGCGTTTCCTGACATGAAGTTGTTCTTGCATGCTGGATGGTGTGTTGAGACCCAGGCTTGGGAAGGAAAAGTGACACCCCAGCAAGAAGTTATGCCTGGAAATCTACTCAGAAGGCCAAGCTGCTCTGCAGTGACTGCCTGGGAAACTTACCACGCTTCCAACGGCTCTTGACAAAATAGTAATCCCAGAGTTGTTTTGTTTTGTTTTGAAGGAAGTTACTTTATTATTTGGCAATGAGAAGCAGTAATGAGAATACTTTTTTTTGTGAAAATACTGTACAGAGGGGTTACAATTACATGGGCAATATAATGAGTACATTTATCATCAAGCATTGTTGCCTCCTCCTTTGTTTCCCCTTTCCATTTCTCACCCCCCCATACTTTTATTTTCAATTTGTGTATTCCCAGAATATAAGTAATATATGTACTTAATAATTTTATGACACCAATGTGATCACCAGCATGGATTAATTTATCTTGATTTTCTACAGCTGATTTGAAAAGGGTATTCGCTCACAGAAAGTCACCCCTCAACCAGGAACAGTCATCTTTTGAGAAGACTTATTTTCAAGAGTGACAGTACGCTTCTCTAACAATCCAGTCTTCTTTTAAGAATCTATGGCAATAGATCATATTCCCACCTACTCTTTCCAGTCAACAGAATTTGCCTACTTAGGATTAACTCATAAAGTTGGCAGACTCGGTCTCCATTTTAAGACTATACTTTCTAAAATGCTAATACTTTGTAGCTCAGTGGTTGAACATTGTGTAGGAGGCACAAGGCACAGATTTCCATCTCCAGTATTACAAATTAATTAATTTCTAATATTTTTTTACACAGGCTAGCTCAGGCTAGCCTCAAACTCTCCATCATCTTCATGTATCTATGAACATAAACATTTATCTATATTGATATATATATATAAATATATATATATATCATGGAATCATTTTATTTACTTTTCATCAGCTCTTTGTATACTGATGAAAATTTACATGGAATCACACTATAGAATTTATGCACGGTATTCTAGTTCAAATTACTCTGCAGCTTATAAACTGTAGAAACTTTATTCTCATGTAAATCAGTTATTTGAAAGTTTATGCATCACTTTTAATAGAGGTCAGTTTTATAGATTTATAATAGACTTACTTTGTCTGGGAAAAAGTTTAATCACCCCGTCTTTCTTTTTAGGTATTTAAACAAAAACAATGCTAGCTTTTTGTGTTTTTCTCCCCCAATTCAATTGTATTAAGTACAAATCCATTCTACACTATTTTTCAGCAACTGCTCCTGAAGCTCATCATCCCACAAGTTTAGAAACTACAGGCCTGACTCAGGGCTCTAAACAATAGATGATGGGTTTGAGTTGAGAACTAGCAGAGCTCCATATAACAAGCCACTAGTCTCAAAAGATGATGTGACATAGCTCTGGATAAAGAACTCATAATCAGGTGTTGGTGGCTCACACCTATAATCCTAGCTACTCAGGCAGCTGAGATCTGAGGATCATGGTCCAAAGCTAGCTGGGGTAGGAAAGTCAGTGAGACTCTTATCTTCAAAAAACCATATATCGTGAACCCATGACATATATGATATATATATACATATATATATACATATATATATATATATATATATATATATATAAGCCAATATAGATACATGACTATGTTAAGCTGGAAATGGTGCTATAGCCAAGTGGTAGATAGTAGCCTTGAGGAAAAGAAGCTCATGGACAGGCCCTGAATTCAAGCCCCAGTACTGGTTAAAAAAACAACAAACTCATGTGCTTTGATCTTTTGTGTTTAGAGCTCTACTATTCTTTTGTTTTTTTTATTTTATTGTGAGAATACTGGAGCTCTACTATTCTTTATATATTACTTCCTTGCTTCAAAAAGAATTCTATTCTTTGACTCCATTTATACAAAGTTGTCATGAAGAGTAACCAGCATTCTGCCTAGAAAAAGCATACTGCTCCTAACCTGTTCTTCTCTTACTCTGTTCAATGGAAAGAAGGAAGTTATCACAGATCTTTCAGTGAAAAAATTTAGATACAATGTCAAAGACTCGAGGAACTCCTGAGGGCGATCACACATCTGCATCTCTTTTTCTTTTTTTCTCTTTCTTGTGTCAGTATTGGATTTTGAGCAGTGGCTGGACTGCTTCTAGCAAGTTTCTTAGTTTTGAGACAAAACCTCTTTTCTTTAGTGCTTAGATATATTTTGGATAGAGTTTCCTGTGTTGACCAGGTCTGGCATATCTCCTAGTAGCTGGGATCTCATGTCTGTGCCACATTGCTTTACTTCTTTTAACATTTTACTGTATGTTTGTGCAGGGCTGGGGTATTTCTTTCATTCTGCCTTTATAAATATGCCTATATGTATATATATAATGATATATATATGATAAGGTGTGTGATATGTGATGTATATATGATATATGTGCTACATATATGTGATATATATCATACTTACATATTTAGAATGTTCTTGGATTTTAACTCATGTTCTATGTTTTTATTGTTTCATGTTTCAGTTGATCCCACATTGGGAAGTATTGCCACTTTACAATCCTACTTGACCCGTCTCAATGTTTCTAGAACACTGGGGCTCCCTGGGCTGGGTAGGGCATAAACCAAGGCCATGGAATAACTTCAGCAGGGCCACCAGGAAAATCCTTCACTCTGGCATTAGTGCTTAAAGTGCCTTTTTACTCATTGCATG
>NW_012267505.1:230370-230774 GCF_000151885.1 Dipodomys ordii | reverse complement strand
CCCAGCCTGGAGCCATTCTCAGGGTTTTTGTTTTTCAATTGCTTGTTGAGGCTGCCAGAGGGAGGGGCAGCCTCTAGCTCTGGTTACCCAGTGAGGAAAGCCACTCCAATGGCTGGCGCCTGGGCTGGGTGACTTTTCCCTGGATGGAGCTGAGGCTGGCAGGTCACTTCGCCATTAAGTTCTTGTGACCTGCTAAATGACTTGTTTTATTCCAAGGCCTGGGTTGGAGCTGGCAGCTCCTCCGAGCATTGTCGGTATCCAAGATGGAGATCACCCGTGCTGGGGGGGGAGGGGTGGCCTTTCCCTCCTCTGCTCCTTGAGAAGGAGTGAGGACTTCAGGCTTCTACTCACGCCGAGTCTTGGATCCTGGGTCGTCTCTGGTCTGCAAACTGCAGGATGAAGAT
>NW_012267505.1:217461-229058 GCF_000151885.1 Dipodomys ordii | reverse complement strand
GAATAGTTTGTGAATCAAGCAATCTGTTTTCTGATATCAGAAATGGCAAATGTTAAACCACTTGTGTAAAAACATGGGAGTCCATAGGTATTGGTAGGATTACAATTTTTAGATAGCTTTAAGCTATGTCAGAGTTCTTTCATGTGATCCCCACTGCTCTTCTGTATGCTGTGTTCTCAAATTAAATACAAGAGGGAGACTATGTGAAGTATATGCTTTCAAGAAGACATCAGTGAAGCTGGGCCTCGCTGACTCACACCTATAATTCTAGCCACTCAGGAGGCTAAGATCTAGATGATTGAGTTCAATGCCATCCAGGGCAGACAAATCCTCAAGCCTCTTATTCCAATTAACCATCAGAAATCTGGAAGTAGGAGTATGGTTCAAGTGGTAGAGCATCAGCCAGGAGTAAGATGCAGAGTTCAAGCCCTAATGCTAGCATACCACACCAAAACAAAACAAAACAAAATCATTAATGATACTTTTATATATAGAATTTATTTAGTGAGTTTCTTTTTTTAGGGTTTTTTTTCTTAATATATACCAAAATATAAAGTATCATGAATTTAGACATCGGTGGTGTGGTGCCTCAGATAGTGTGCCAAAATAGAATAGTTCCATGTAACTACTCTTCGAAGTTGATCTCTACAGCAAAATCAGTGGGATAAAACCCACATATTTTTGGTTTATGAAGATTATCCAGTTCATTACGCGTTAGGTAAAGCCTAAGGATAGGAAGAAAAGCCATTACCTTTTATTTTAGGGCTAACAGAAAAGTCATACAATACAACACTCTTGTTTAGAAAGAGACTTGCTCCTGCAACCAGAAACTAAGCTCCATTTGCTTTCCTTACTTGGCTAATTCCACCTCTTGGAGGTGACATAGATACCTTAATTTTCAGATGCAAACACATTGGTCCCAACATGCTTCCAAGGGAATTAGTTACATCCAGTTTGAACAAACTATGAAAATGTCTATAATTGTCAGAAATTACCCACAAATATATTAGGTATGTAATGAAACTCAGTAATAAAATACTGTTTTGTTTCTGCTCAAGCTAAACCTATCACATCAGGCTATTTCACTGGCTAATTGAAGAGTCTCACAGACTTTTCTGCCTGGGCTGGCTTCAAACTGTGATCCTCAGATCTCAGCCTCCTATGTAGCTAGGTTCAGAGGCCAGTGAGACACCAGTGCCTGTCTGTATCTCTTATTTCTTTTGTTTTTTAACATTAATTTACTTTATTGTTATTATAAAGGTAATGTACAGAGGGATTACAATTACAGGAATCAGGTCATGATTACATTTCCTTTTTGTACAATGTCTCTATTCCCTCATTCTCTCCCAGTCCCTTCCTCTCTCTCCACCCACAAGTTGTATAATTCACTTTTATCTGTGTCCAGTGAGCTCCACTGCTGCCATTTTTCTCCCTTTATCCCTCAAGTTCTATACTCTTCCCACTCCCTCCTTGAGGTATAGATGTGAATACACCAAGAAAGAATCATCAAAAATTAATTTTTTTAAAAAAGAGAGCTCTTATTTCTATATCCTGAAGTGCTAGCGTGCTCTCTCTCTCTCTCACACACACGCACACACACACAGTTTTATATAAATATGAAGAGGCATGTAGGCATTGTGTCTTTGTATTTCTATCCTAGGAGTATCTTCTTTTGGTCTCACTGTGTGTAAGTATCTAGAATCCTGATAACTTACCATATCCCAGTGTATTTTAGATCTAATTCTGTCTATATCTCTCTCAAGTGACAAAGCTGTGTATTTGTCTAAATAACAACCTCATAACTCTTAAAGGAGCTTTACAAAAGCAAGGCATGAAATGATACCAATTCCTATAGAAATGTCTATGAAATGAGGATAAAACATCCCCACCATCTCTCATGTGACCCTGGTGACATAAAGGACAAAGCTGTGCTTTACAACAACCACTTGGAGAAGGAGCAATGAGCAAAGACCCCTTGCCCCAAGCCATGCCTTTGCTAAGAATTTTGCTCATGAGTCAAAGTTTGTTCATATATATCTAGAAAACTTGGTGAACATTTTGTCATTAAATAATTTACTCTTTCCCAAACCAAATTGTGTCTGAATCACAAGTGTGTAGAACTGGTGTTTTCTTGGTGCTGTCTTACTAGACTGGAGGTATTAAGCTCAGTTCAGACTTGAAGAGAAGATTAACATTGGATATAACAAATACTATCAGTTCACACACACACACACACACACACACACACACACACACGATGACACAAGGACAATCTCTTCAACTCTGGTCTTGAGTAGTTTTCACCACCTCAGGAAAAATACTCCTAAAAAGTGGAGAACTTGTAGGATCAGGAATGTGTTTCTAGATATAGTAGTGGGTTCTTAAGAACAATGAACTTCTTTTTAGATGCTCAGTTCTTAGAAAAACTTTTTAAAATGGGAGTCTATAAAATTAATGGTTTTCAGACTAATTAATACTTATCGGGCCTTGCCATTTCTGTCCTAGATGTAAATGTGCCAGTGTTAGCTTGAGGCCAGCTAAAGCCTCCCTCGATGGATCACACCTTCCTTCAGTATTACCACAGTACATCCACACACCCTCAGGACCTGCCATATTCCAGGAACTGAGCAAATGTAGACTTCCCTGGGAGGAACTGGTCATTACTAAGATCTGAGTAACTGCATTTTAACTTACACACCATCCCATGACAGGGGTTTTGAAATGGTTGCTCAAGGGGTTCTTTGTATTTGTGGTAAATGTACTTAGGCAGTGGGCAAAAAGACCTGCCACTGTAGTTTATACACAGACGTGGAAGATGAAGCTGTTTCTATTGGATTACATCATATCCTTACCGATTATTCTTTATAAATGAGGTGTGGAAGCACAAAAAGAAAGCACAGCTCTGATTGTATTTTGGAAGGTTCTAAAAACATAGGGTTAAAGAAAAAGGTTACTTTCATAATAAAATGTATACCAAGAACTAATGATCCCAAGAGATTAAAATTACTCCCTTATTTCTTTATGTATTTATCAGCTGCAGCCTTCTATACAAAGTACTCAGGGACTTTAGGAGAACACTGTTTCGATTAAACTGTAAAGGGTCAAGCTTAGTGCAGTAAAATAAAAAATCTGTTAAATTGGATTTCATAAAAGAGCATTAGCAGCCAAGTGCTGGTGGTTTATGCCTGTAATCCTAGCTACTCAGGAGGCTGAGGTCTGAGGATTGGAGTTCAAAGCCAGCCTGGGCAGGAAAGTTTATGAGACATTTATCTCCAATTAAACCACCACAAAACCAGAAGTGGCACTGTGGCTCAAAGTGGTAGAGCACTAACTTGATCACAATTGCTCAGGGATAGACCCTGGCCCTGAGTTCTAGTTCCATGACTACCACCACCAACAACAAAAAAGCATAGCAACAAAGTGAAAAACTAAGCCACAGAATGAAGGAAAATATATGCAAATCATGTATCTGATGACGGTGTTGTATCCAGAAGACCTCTTTCAATTAAAAAACAAAAGCCTGGGCTGGGAAGGTGGCTCAGTGGTAGAGCGCTTGCCTTGCATGCCTGAGGCCCTGGGTTCCATTCCTCAGCACCACATAAGCAAAAAGAAAAAAGCCGGAAGTGGCTCTGTGGCTCGAGTGGTAGAGCGCTAGCCTTGAGCTGAAGAGCTGAGGGACAGCGCCCAGGCCCAGAGTTCAAGCCCCACTACCGGACAAACAAAAACAAAAGCCTGAAAAAAGCAGATAAAACAAACATTTCTCCAGAGAATGTATGGAAAAGGCCTACAAGCACACATGAAGACTGAGTCCTGATGTCACATCCAGTAGGATCGCCATCAAAAATCAGCAAACCACAGTCCACCAGAGTCCCTCAGGCCTTGCTGGTGCAAATGTAAAATGGTGAAGCCATGGTGGAAAAGGATTTGGTAATTTACATTAAAACAAAGAATTTAAATTAAACATTAGCTGGGAATTAGCTAGGAGTCGGTGGCTCACACCTGTAATGCTAGCTACTCAGGAGGCTGAGATCTGCTATTCAAAGCCAACCCAGGCAGCAAAGTCCGTGAGACTCTTATGTCCAATAAACCACTCAGAAAATGGGAAGTGGTGCTGTGGCTCAAATGGTAGAGTGCTAGACTTGAGCTGAAGAGCAGAGGGACAGCGCCCAGGCCTAGAGTTCAAACGCATGACCATCAAAAAATGAAAACTAAAACAAAAAAACAAAAAAAGCCCAAAACATAGAATTACTATATGACATCAATTCCACTTGAAAAATGTTTGGTCCATGATAAATATAGATACTGATCTTTTGATCTTATTTGCAACTAAATCAACTAAATTATCTAAAGACCTAGCCTCTTTGCACCCAAACATATGGTGGTGAGTTCTTACTCATTGCTGTAGCCTCTGCATTCATTTTGAGTGTACATTAGACTGGCATAACAGGAGCAGGGCACAGCCACTCCAGTTTCCAGACTCTGTCCCTTCCCAGTTCCTCAGTGGCCTGATCTGGATATCTGTTTCATGCACCCCTCTTCCTATGTGACAGCAGATACCATCCCCTTACCCCATGCACCCCATGCTCCAGGGGACCTGTGTAGGTAAGTCACTGTGACTACCTGGGTTACAGCACAACTCCTGGGACCACGATGGAGCCCCCCATGGGAAACCTGCTCAGGTAACACCCTGGGCCCAGCGCAAAGGCTACTTGCTCCTCAGGTCTCCCTGTGTCTGTGACACTGGTTGGGCATCAGTTTCTCCTAAATGGCTCCCCTCTTTCCACTAGCTGAGGCTGGTGCTGCCCTCGCCTCTCTCTGTTATAACCTGCTTCTCCTAATCTCTGTGTTTTGTTGTGCTGCCTGGTTGGTACCTGATCTGAGCAGCGTGCACAAGCCTGTGTCTGCTCTCAGGGCTTTCCTGCAGTATCTACGTTGGTAGGAAGAAACTAAAAATAACAAGTCAGACAAGAGCCTCCAGGCATCTGCCAGTAAAAACAGGTTTCCTCTGAGAAGGACACCTGTCACCAGTGGGCACTGAGGCATTACGCTGCACGTCAGGGTAAACAATCATCCTGTGAAAGATACACTGTATGGCATCCACAGTCATCTCACCTGGAGCCCCATCAGAGGAAAGCTAGAATTTACAGTCGCTCCCCAGAGATGGTCCTTGAGGCCAAGCTTTAAGAAATATAACATATCTATTTTGAATAATTATCAACCCATATTGGTGATGACTAGAGCTACTCAGCAGGCTGAGCTCTGGAGGACCAAAAACAGCTTGGTCAGAAAAGTCAGATTCCATTTCCAAAATGACCAGCAAAAATCAGGACTGGAGGCGTAGCTCAATTGGTAGAGATCCAGACAAGCAAGCAAACCAAACAAAACATGAGGCCCTGACTTCAAACCCCAGTACTGCCCCCAAATGAAAACTGGTAAGCAAAGAATTTCCTGAATTAAAAAAAATATACCTTCACTCTCGATTCTTGATAATCATCACTAAAAGTAGCTAATACCAAGGTCCCTGGAGCCAGTTCAGAAACCACTGTTTCTGCTTACAGACCACTTGCTGAGCAAGAATTCAAGAGTAGATCCGTTATTCAAGGGCAAACTTCCAATATAACGATTGCCCAGGTCATTTGCTTCAACATTAACCATCTCAATAGCTCATAGACACTTCTTCAGCAGTGAGCAAGCAGGTGATGAAGGAAGGCACAGAGAAGGAAATTAAAGTTTCTTGTTGGTAGTGGTGATGGATGAGTTAATAGAAAAATACAACTACTGAGCCACTGAAATTCACTGTACAACTGATCAATAGAAATTATACATTCATGACTGTAACAGTAATAATCCTAAGTTAATAGATAATTATAGCTTGTATCAACTCAGAGGAAAGTAAAATCTCCTCAGTTATTGAAAATGTGTAAACACATTGATGGCAATGTGTTTAGAAGATTCAAAATTGTCAATACTGCTCAACAGTGTAAAATAAACCTTTTTAGCATCCTTGTTTTATTAGTTTTCTTACTTGAAAACTAACATATGTAAATTGCATAGAATTTAGGGGAACAAGTGAGCCAAAACATTTGAATGTGTAAAAATTTGTGATAGTTCTGATAAGTGTTTTCCTCCCTTTCCCTGGACATGGATTGCTATCTAGCCTTTCTCTTGCTGGGAACTGCAGCAAAGGAAATCTTGACCCCAAATCAGTCAAAAGACAAGAGCAATCACACAGGGTAGACAAGAGCAATCATACAGGGTAGACAAGAGCAATCACACAGGGTTCTTGATTACTCACAGGTGAAAAAAACTTGATTTTTATATCATCACACAATTCTGGGCAATCTGACAGAAGAAATATGGCCATATTCCTTTTTAGATCATGCAATAACTGTGAAATAAACACATGGAATTAGGAACTATGAATGTAGCTGGTGGTAAGTATTCATTTTCCTGCACCTAGGCATCCAGTTTCATAGCCCAGTCATTTCATATATAATAGTACTATTTTGTTTTATAAGAAGGTAGGAAACTTTTTATTATATTATTTTCATGGACTAATAAATTCTGGTTTTCAAAGCTCCCATAAGTTGCAAATTCTTTGAATATCTTTAAAATACATTGCTGTTGTATAGTCAATACATATATAAGTGTTATTCCAAACACTTGTTGGATAATGGTAAACAGTGTCTAGTTAAACGGGAACACTTTATGCCTCTGTTTTATTATTTTAATTCCAGTAACTTAGTAATTTCTCTATACCAAATTAGAATAGTATTCCTTGTTTCCTGAGTTCTTTTAATCAGTGGATTCAAGGAATTGCAGATTAAGTATATACAAAATATTGTGCTTGTACTGAACATGTATATTAATTTTCTTAGCATTATTCCCTACAGAATACAGTAAACAGCTGTTATGTAATACTCATGTTTGTTTAGGGATGGTAAGTAATCTAGAGATGTTTTAAAGTACACAGGATGTGTTAATAACTGCTATTTTATATATGGACTTGAGCATCTATGGAAGGTGTTCTGGAATCAGTCCCCTACAAATGCCATGGGACAATATAGTATTGTTTTCTGAAGTTGTATTTACTATTCTTTACATGACCTCTACATATTTGAGGGTTACAATAGGGCACTGTTGAGAAGCAAAGTAATTGTTTTTCTACTGGAGTTTAAACCAATAAACACTACAGTTCAATGTGAATCATCTGATTTTTTTCTTTAAAATGCATTATAAAACTCAATTTTAAAGTTTACATTGGCATTCAAAAAGCAATGAATAACTAATTATGTTTGTCAAAAAAATCTTATGTTGCTGGTGAGATCGATGCCCTAATCCAGTGAATGGAGTGATCAAAAATAGTTCTAGTTTTGGGGATTAACAACTTTGCAATGAGTCTAAGTATTTCTTTGGTATTGATTCACCTTCATACTATAATGAGGAATAATAGGCATCATGGGCAAAAGAAAAAAAACCCTCACATTTTTTTCAATGACTTCAGGAATTTTTATATAAAGAACAATAGGACAATAATATATTATTTTCAAGTTGCACAAACAAGATTGAGTGTCCAATTATGTGGTGTGTGTGTGTGTGGAGTAGGGAGTTTCTAGTAGAGAGGTTGAATAGGAAAACCTCCCCAAGGAAGTAGAACTTGAGTTGGTCATTGGAGTAGTACAGGTGTGAGAGACCTGCAGAAACATGAATAGAAATTAGACTTGTGTTCCTAGAGCCAGGGAGGTGACACGTCCTCCCTTATTGGGAGTCTCTAGGTCAAGTTATTGATGGGAATAGCTCAGCTTTGCTAGGGTTGTTGTGTCTTGAGATCTTAAGAGCCAGGAAAACAAGAGTGAATGTTGCTAAGAATCGCTGGGGGCATGTCCTATGTAACAATGTGGTTGGATAATTATCACCTGTAACACTGATTTAGTAATTTATAGTTTATAGAGTAACTTCAGATGTATTACCTTAATCTCACAACACTTGAGAAGTGGCCTATTTTATAGATAAGAATTTGAGCCAAAGATGGGTACTGGCTCTGGCCAGGCACACTGTGTCTTCTGCTCACAATGAGAGCACTATTTCAGGGTACATTCTGCACACATCCACATGTTGAATTTTATACAGAGAAATACAAAGGAAGCAGACTATTGTACAAATCTAGAAATGAGCAAATAAGGTCCTGGACTAGGTAGCAGTAGTGGGAACATGAAAAGTGAAGTGAAACTTCAAAGCATCTTCCATAGGAGCTGGTGATTAATGTGATTTAGAGACTAAGACAAAGAAGAATTAAAAACAATTTCAAATGGTAACGTCTGACTTGGAGAACACTGATTGCATTTAAGCAGCATAGGAAAACTTATTTGATAAATCAGGATTGATTAAATGTGTTTAGACAGTGGGTGTGGAAAATGCCCATGTGGCAGCTCTGACATTGTCCACACAGCAAGGGCTCCTGAATATCTGTTCACTCAATGAAAGGACCCATGCTACTTTACAGAAGGGCAATGGTGAACGTGACCCAAACCAGAGTCTTCTCATAGATAAGAACAAAAAAATCAAGGATGGGGTCTGGGTGAGTGCTCTCAGCAAAGTGAATCCAAACACAAAGGAATAAAAATTTTAAAAAGTATCTATGAAGCTGGGCACCAAAGGCCCATGCCTGTAATCCTAGCTACTCAGGAGGCTTGGATTGTGTGTGTGTGTGTGTGTATGTGTGCGTGCGTGCGTGTGTGTGTGTGTGTGTGTGTGTGTGTGTGTGTGTAACTTCTAAGAACCTTGGAAGGAATTTTAAAAGTTTACTTTTGATCATAAAGGCAACTTGCTTATTTTATTTCCAGAAAAGGTCTACAGTCTTCAGCATTTCTTTATTACAGTTCAATATTGTCTCCCCTTACAGCTGCTCCCCAAGGAACATCTGAGTTAGTGTCACTGAGGGCACTCACTGTGGAGTGGACAGCTTCAGTGCCAATTCCACATTTCCTGAATCCTACACTTCACAAGTGCCAAGGTGATCTTGGTCAAGAACACTAAACTCCAAGATCAGTGTTATACAACTGATGACCAAAAAACAAGACCAAGATGAAAATAATATAGCAAATACTGACCAGATATGGAAATCTGAAACCTCCATTGATTCCTGGGAACATTCTTAGCATGTGTGGGCAAGTGAAGACAAAGGAACAGTGAACTGTAGCATACTTGGGGAAATGTCTTACAAGGACTCTTTGGAACCTAGCTTTGATTTGCATGTGAACTAAGCAAGCACCACGCTGGCCACCAGAGGGCAACACACACCCGTGTGGTGAGTGATGGTTTGGGGAGGGCAACATGCCAGCTGGACTGTGAACTAGAAACAAGTACCAGAAGTCTCACTTCAAATGCTTTTACTCACCATGCAGGTTTCTGATGTGCAAGTAAACACAGTCTTACACTGCATTATGATGTCTATTTTTAGATCTGTTGCATCTCCTCGTCCGACCCCTCAATAAAAGTAAAAAGACACATATGTTAGAGCACAGAGCAAAATGTCTTGCCAGTTATCATGAGAGACTAAAGAGAAAACAGTGCCAGCTAACAATCGCAATATTTCATCATTTCATTTTGCATGGATTTTTTCCTTGAAAACCAGCTTCTGTCGCCTAAAGCAGAGTTTATAAGATCAGAGAGCAAGAGAACAAACCTATATGTAATACATTTAGCTTCTTCAAGACTAATTCTTACAGCTTCATCTTTCCAGAAAAAAAGAAAACAAATGGTGACCAACAAAGCTTCTTGCTAATGCAATGCTTTCTTTAGACTTCAATGATAACAATCTAAATTCCTCTTGCCCTACTTTAAATTCAATTCCTAAATCAATCTCTATGAAAATATAGGCTAGCCATACCCAAACATTCTTGTTTGTACATTTCAGGCAAATGGTCTAATGCCCTATTCTTTCTTTTTTAAATCATATTTTGTTATCTTTAAGTCATTGTACCATTTAACCAGTGCAATGCATCTTCATGGAAGATGCACCCTTTTCATCATTCTCCCCATCCTTCCCAAGCCACCCTCCCTTCAATTTTCCTAGTTTCACAGGATATGTCATAAGTATTATGATGACACTACCCTGCTCCACCTCTTTTCATTTGTCTGCCTTCCTCCTTCATACTTTCCAAGTACCAGTTTCCTGGTATTCATCCTGTTGGACTGTGAATTTGTTTTTCTAAGAAATTATGCCATTTGAATTCTCCCACAAAAATACCATACATCAGTTAAGTACAGTTTGTCTGTACTTGCATATAACTTGTCTATTTATGAATAAGAGAAAATATGCTTGCATTCTTTGTAGACCTGACTTACTTAAATGGGCTTAAGTTCAGGGCCTTATGCTTTCTCTTGGCTTTTTGACTCAAAGCTGGCACTAAATATCACTTGAGCCACACTTTCACTTCTGACTGTTTGCTGGTTAATTGTGGATAAGGGTCTCAAGGACTTTGAAGGCTTCGAACCACAATCCTCAGATCTCGGCCTCCTAGGTAACTAAGATGACCAGCGTGAGCCATCAGTGTGTGACCTATGCCTTTTTCTCCCTTCAAATGGCCCCACTGCCCTTAGCATTTCCTCAAAGACCTGGTTTCAGAGCCCATAATTAACCACTTTCCTTTCACCTTGCCTATTTTACCATAAGAAAAAAGTCACTGAACCATGCTTGATCACTCTTCTTGTTTTGTTTTCCTTTGATTTCTGTTAATTCTGTTTATCCACCACTATGAGAATAATTCTGATAAGGAAGCACGGCTTCTTGCTTCACTTCCCTCTCTGCCATTCCAGTTGCACAGCTTCGCTCTACTGATGCCTACTGACAGCTAATTAAAAGTAGAACTAAAATTCCTATTGCATGATGAGAACTTTTGTTGGCTTAAGCCCTTGATTTTTCTCACATTTAAACAACTTCAAGTCACATAAATGTATTTCATCATTTAAAAATAAGAAGGAAAAATAAAGTGAAATTTTTTGTCTCACTCTTTTTCTTCTACCTGTGTAGATCTTCTGCCCCAAAGAAATAACCTCTCTTACCAGTTTTCTAGGCCAGTTTGGCAAAAAGCAGGACCCTACCTCAAAAACAACTAGAGTAGCTAGGTACTGGCAGCTTATGCCTATAGTCCTGGCTGCTTGGGAGGTTGAGATTGAGAGGACCACAGTATGAGCTAGCCCAGAGGGAAAACTGTGGACATGATCATATGTGCCTATCATCCCAGCAAGGATAAGAAGCCTAACACAGACAGTCTCATTTCTTTGGAAGTAGGCAGCATCTTGGTAGTAGATAAGGGACTCTGGTAAAACATGACTTTCTCCTACCCTTCCATCTTCATGGAGATTCATGTGTGTGTGTGGCCGGGGGTGGTGGGGGGGGGTGGGTTGAGCTGCCTTTTAGGAAGCTTCTCTGTAATACCTATTTCCTTTTTTTCTTTTTTTGGTCCAGTCCTGGGGCCTGAATTCTGGGCCTAGGCGCTGTCCCTCAGCTCTTCAGCTCAAGGCTAGCGCTCGACCACTTGAGCCACAGCGCCACTTCCGGCTTTTTTCTTTTTGCTTATGTGGTGCTGAGGAAT
>NW_012267505.1:213476-217041 GCF_000151885.1 Dipodomys ordii | reverse complement strand
CATGGTTCACCTCTAAAGGCTCCAACCCTGAAAGGCCTACCCTGAGCTGAGATTGGTAGCCATGAGAACAGAAGGCAAGAGGAGGGAGCTCTCCCCTCAAGTAGAAATGGGCAAAGGAAGACAGAGACATCTAAGACTTGCTATCATGGCTATGAATCGCCTGCCCAGTGGGTAGCTCCAGAGAGGAGTTCATGTGTGGGGAAACTTAAGACAGCTAGGAGTTATGATGATCAATATACATAACCGCGAGCAAAACCCTCTCAAAGAATGGGAGCACTCGTCCTCAGGTCCCATCCTTCAATTCCAAAGCACTTACCGTGAAGTGAATGGACTACAATTCTTTCAATTTTAAGCCTTCTCTTTGGTGGTAAATTCCCGTGAAACACATTTTTTACAATTTTGAAATATTCCACATAACGATGCTGTAAAGCAACAGAAGTCCCAATTTTAGTGAGAATGCAAAGTTTAGAGTCAGTATCCTAATCTCTCTTTTTCAGCTTAAGAGCAAGAAGAAATTAAGCAAACATTTATTGTGTTCCATTATATAATTAATATTCTATAATATTCTTATGTATTTGCCTCATGACTAATTATCTACCATGGGAAAAAGCACTGACCTCAGACCTGCAGGGAGGAACATGGAAGAAGTAAGTCCTGCCTATGGCTTGCTAAGGACAACTAAGGACAACTAAGGGGCTAATACTGCTATGGCAGAAGCTGCTGTAATGAGTTAAAGGAAGGACTGTGGTTTAATGGATGGTTCTTCATCAGGGGAGAAAGAGACCTCCACTAGGTGCAGTAGATAATTATATGTCATTTCTGGATGTCTCTAAGACCTAGAGTTTCTTCATCTGCCCTTTTCCCAAATTGGTTTTTGTAAGGAAACCCTGGAATTCTCTAAGTCTCACATTCCTTCTCTAGGGAAAGTTGCTCACAGGGGCTTTCCTGGGACCTCTCTCTGAAGAACTGAAGAGTTCTGGCACTGAGCCAAATGGGAAGGGCTGACAACATTAACTATCACATCTCCAATTAGTACAAGCAGTATGCTGGGTACCTGTGGCCCATATCTGTAATCCTAGGTACTCAGGAGGCTGAGGCAGAGGCTGAGCCAGTGGGACTGAAAAGTCTGGAGAATCTATCTCCAATGAATCAGCAAAAAGTCGGGCTAGAGGTTTGGCTCAACTGGTAGAGTGTCAGTTATAAGCAGGGAAAGCCTACTGAGCACCAGGTCCTTGAGTTCAAGTCCAGTACGGGCAAAAAGGGAAGGGCAGTCGTGAGGAAGGCACCTGAAAGTTCTTAAGTCTCAGGTGGCAAGAGGAAGGGCCACAAAGAAGGGCAGAATGTGGCAGTGTGTAAGAAGGACCTAGCAGAGGGGACTGGGTCCTGCAGCCTCTCTGCCCTGCCTTGTTTTCCCAACAAATCAGCAGAGCTGTCATCATCCATGGTATGCCAGGTATGGACTGAAGTCAGGGAAACCGCAAGACTGCAGGAGTGAAAAAGGGGAGATGTCTGCAGACCTCCACAGGAGACCCAGGGAACATCCCCCTTGGCTCCTGCCACCACATCCTCATACATTGCACTTGACATAGCCACAGAATAAATGTCATAGTTCCTAACAAACCCTCAAAGGGCTGTAAGGTCTGAAATGGTGGGACACTACTTTGGGCTGGGGAGGGGCCCATGTGAACAAAGACTTGGGGAGTATGAAGTGTTGACATGCTGGGAAACCGCAAACCTCTTAAATGTGGTCAAGTATAGGATGCATAAATGCGCAGAGTGGGAGAAAGGACTGGAAACATCACATTGTAGAAGACATAAGGGGTTCAGCTTAGAGCATTTAGTTGGTTACAGCAGGAAGGCATTGTGGATGTGAGCATGGAAATGGCATGATTAGAAATGGACTTTGCTAAGTTCATGTGTTATGTTTAGTCTTCTACGAGTACCTAGTTTGTGTGTGGGTGTGGGTGTGGTGACAAACAGTGGACAAAGGGAAAACCTATCTGTGGATAAAGCTGTTCAATCTGGAGACCAGTAGTTATACAGTCTTCTGCTATAAGGCCGAGCTGCTGTTCAACTCCAGTATTTCTCTGAAAGAAAACTTGGCTTTCACAGCCACATCCACAGCTAGGAATCCCCCACTGGCTGCCACACAGTCTGAAGAGAAACACAGACAAGGCACTGCATGCATAGGAAGTGATGGGCTGGGATGCCAACACATCTGGATTTGGGTGCTTGTTTCAAAACATTAATTTCTCTAAACTTCAACTTCCCGATTTACACAAAGTGCCCATTCAGAGTTGTTGACAAGATTAAGCAAGATAAGGAATAGGAAGCCCTTAGATGATCTACCCAAATTTGGAATATAAGCTCTCTGAGATAAACACTTTGGTTTCTTCAGTAAAAATTATGAGAAATAAGAAAAGAAGTGAGAAACCAATGAACTTTAACTGAAGAGTTGTGGTAATGACTGAAATATATAGTCTTTAGTACTTGATTGAAAAGAACTAAAGTGAAAGGAGATTTTAGACAATTATGGGAAATTACACACTAATTAGAAACTAATATTATTGAAATATAATATTTTGGGGTATAGTCAATAATATCAGGTGGGGATTTTTGGTGGAGTTTTTTGGTGGGGGCCAATGCTGGCCCTGGGAACTGTCTTTGAGCTCTTGTGGTCAATAGTACCATTTGATACACAGCTCCACATGTTGGTTTTTGGTGTTTAATTGGAGATAAAAGTGTCACAGAATTTCCTGCCTGGGCTGGCTCTTATATGTAATCCTCAAGTCTTACCCTCCTGAGTAGCTAGGATTACTGCCACTGGCAACCAGTAGTTGTTTTGTTTTGTTTTTGCTCAAGGCTAGTGCTCTACCAGATGTTTGGTGCTTAATTGGAGATAAGAGTCTCACAGACTTGCCCTGTCTGGCTTCAAACCCCAATCCTCTGGTCTCAGCCTTCTGACTATCTATGATTACAGATGTGAGCTACCAGGGCTTGGATACATGTTCTTCTTTTTCTTTTTCTTTCTTTCTTTTTTTTTAAGAGTGCACATGTTGGGTGTCATCCCAAAATACTAATGAGATAGAAGAATCTGATGACTGGAATTCCTTTCAAAGCAATCCTGTCTTAGGAAAGAAAGAGTAGGAAAGGGCATCCAGGGTTTGAGGGGAGTGGGGAGGGAAAGAATGATTATGTATGGGTTGAGATGAAGACTGAGGAATATACTATATGATTCCATCTTTGTATGCTTGGGTTTGGATATGAAATGTGCTCTTAAAAGACTCATGTGTGTTTTAGGCCACAAAGCAAACTTGTCTAAATTCACAAACATTGAAGTTATATCTTGCATTCTCTCAGACCACAAGGGAATAAAATTAGAACTCAACACCAAAAGCCACCAAAGAAAGTCCAGCATCACATGGAGGCTGAACAACACACTGCTGAATCACCAGTGGGTCATGGAAGAGATTAGAAAGGAAATTCAAATGTTCATGATATTTAACAAAAATGAACACACAAATTACCAGCTCCTCTGGGATACAGCAAAGGCAGTACTCAGGGG
>NW_012267505.1:210915-211932 GCF_000151885.1 Dipodomys ordii | reverse complement strand
AATTCCAAAGCACTTACTGTGAAGAGAATCGACTACAATTCTTTCAATTTTAAGCTTTCTTTTTGGCGGTAAATTCCCATGAAACACATTTTTTACAATTTTGAAAAATTCCACATAACGATGCTGTAAAGCAACGGAAGTCCCAATTTTAGTGAGAATGCAAAGTTTAGAGTCAGTATCCTAATCTCTCTTTTTCAGTTTAAGAGCAGGAAGAAATTAAGCAAGTGCTCATTAAAAAAAGAATGCAAGTTAGTTCAAGAGACCTTTTTTGACAGCCAATATATATTTATATGTTTTAGTTTTACTTTATACATGAGATCAAAGCTAAGGACATTAATAACTACAATTTAACATTTTATCACAAACTCTTTTTTGTTGCTGTTGTTGACTGTTAATTTTTTTTTTTTTTGCTTGCTTGTGAGGTTTTTTGGCAACTGTTTGGTCGTAACACACAAAACAGCAGTTGAACCACCAAAAGAAAAAGAAAAAAAATATCCAAACAAAAGAGACCGTTAAGAAAAACATTTCTTCCCCCCCAGCCTGATCCACCAACAGTGCAAGCCAGGAGAGGGGCTGGGCATGGCTCTGTCTAACCTGGCGTCCGGCTGTCCCAAAGCCACACAGCATGCCTATCCCTTCACTAAGTCTCTGGGTTCACGTAAAAAGATAGACAGCGAGCGGCCTGGCTCCACTGGCCCTGCGACTCCACATGACCAGCGCACACGGGCCTCCCAGGAAACTGCTACAAGGCACAAGTGCTGCCACCTGAGTGTTAGAGAAGGGTTTCAAATGTAACCAAATTAATGGTGCCACTAACCACTTCCCACAAAAACAAAACCAATCAAAAAACCCCCTTTCAAAAGAGAACACTTACTTGTGATGGAATTGCAATCTTTTGAAATTCATTCGTGTAAGTCGTATGATATCTTTGTTCTCCAGAGGGATCAATAGTTTCCTACAGAAAAGGGAAAATACAACCACAGTTTACCTTCACATCAGCAGTCTTTGGGCAGAGCT
>NW_012267505.1:206784-210535 GCF_000151885.1 Dipodomys ordii | reverse complement strand
GGTATAACCCCTGCTTTCATTGTATTTGATGTTGTTATAATTTGTGGAGGGGAAGGGAAAAAACAAATCGTTTAAATAGGGATACAGGTGGACCCACTGCAACAATGAGACGTACAAGTCGTATGTTGAAAATGAACTTTACAACTTTGATGGGGGGGGAGGAGGGTTGCTCATTGTCTTAGCAGCAGTTTGTGAAAGATCAATTCCTCTTTCCAGAGAAATCAACAGCCAGTCAATTTGAGAGAATCTCCAGGAGCCAGGAAAACCTTAGGCATTGGCCTTCCTGCTAGGGAGAAGAGATGTCAAATGGAAAGTGGGATTCTCTCGGGAGAAGCCAACCCAGAGGCAAGGGTTTGGGAGTTGGAAGGGATCAGGAAACTGCTACAAGGCACAAGTGCTGCCACCTGAGTGTTAGAGAAGGGTTTCAAATGCAACCAAATTAATGGTGCCACTAACCACTTCCCACAAAAACAAAACCAAACAAAAAACCCCCTTTCAAAAGAGAACACTTACTTGTGATGGAATTGCAATCTTTTGAAATTCATTCGTGTAAGTCGTATATCTTTGTTCTCCAGAGGGATCAATAGTTTCCTACAGAAAAGGGAAAATACAACCACAGTTTACCTTCACATCAGCAGTCTTTGGGCAGAGCTACTCAAAACAAGACAAACAAAACCACGTTAAGGACTTGTCTTGTTTAAGGCTCACAGACATGGGACTTCAGAGCTGGAATGCCATTAGAAATCACCTGATGTAACACTTCTTCTTACCTTCCGTGTTACAAATGAGAAGAAAAGTCAAAAGACAACCAAGTGACCTGCAGTACAGCAGCCATGGGGAACACAGCCTGCAGCATTGGGCAGACATCGTGTTTTTGGAACTATGATCCACAGTACTAAACCTAGGACACACACACACACACACACACACACACATACACACCACAAAACAAGCCAAAGAAACCCAATAATTCCCTTTTCATATTTTCTATGCTGCTCCATTCATTCCTATTAAAAATGTGGGTCACAATCTAGTAAGTTGATTTTATAACTCACTGGCTACAGTTTGGAAAGCATTGTCCTAGAGCACTCATTTTCTTTTTTCTTATCTCAGGCCCTTGCTCCAGGTATTGGTCCAATCAGCCCTGCCTGTGGGCAGATATGGTGTTGCCCACCACCCCCAGGGACCATGGGAAACAAACCTGTGACACTCAAGTTAGGAAAGCAGAAGGGTGGGACTACAGAACTGGACATGGTGCAAAACCTAAGCCTTCTCTAGACTGTAGGCCCAGAAGTCAGTGGAGCTGGGTTCGGGGTATATCCTGCAGGTGGAAACTTCCTGGCAAGATCATGTCATAAGACTGTGTGCTACTTTACAAGGTACAGCTGCCCACTGTGGCTCTGCAGAAATTTCCCAAAGCCACACATCCCCCAGAAATTGGCTATCAGGGATAATAAAAAAAATAGAGGACCAACTTTGTTCTGAGTTGAAAAGCAGTAACTTTTATCGATTTAGCAATTCAAAGGATATTTAAAGTCCTTTGGAAAACTTGCCTAACTTTGATCTTATGCTGAGGAAAGAAGAAGTCACAGTATTGGGGAGGTTACAAAAAGCATCTGATTACTGAGGGTTTTGGTTTCTTTTTGTGTAGACCAGCCTGAACTCTACTCCTGATTCTTTCCTGTCTCTGCCTCTTCAGTGTTGGGATCACAGCCTGCACTACCACACCCAACCAAGGTTATTTTGCTTTTGTATAACTTTGCTTCACTGGCTTTACCTTCATTCTGCCCCTATGGACATCTGCTACATGCTAGTGCCCACACCTGCAATCCTCCTGCTTAGAAGGCTAAAGACTGGAGGATCATGGCTTGAGGCCAGCCTTAGAAAAATGTCTTCTAGACTCCTAACTCAAAAGAAGCTAGGCATGGTGGCAGGACATAGTGGCACATACCTGTTGTCTCAGCTAGGACAGAAAGCCTAATATAAGCATGGCCAAGAACTTGGCCAGTGGTTAGTGAGACCCTGTCTCAAAACAGCCAGTGTAGAAAAGGGCTGGAGCTGGAGATATGGCTCAGTGAGAGTGCCCCTGCCTAGCAAGCAGAAGTCCTGAGTTCAAACCCCACTACACACACACACACACACAAAAATTGGACTCTAATGCTGGGTTTTGAACTCTCATGCTTGCTAGGCTGCTATGATTCTGCTAAATCATGCTCTCAACCCTTTCTTTTTGCTGGTCAAGTTTAGGATCAGTGCTTGCTTTCCATTCAGGCCTGCACCTGAGCCATAATCTGCCTACTACAGGTTTCTCCATCATCATGAGATGACAGGTCTTCACCATCATGTCAGGCTTCCCTCTGTGGAGCTGGAGTCTTGTGGATTTTTCTGCCCAGGCTGGCTTGGATATGTGATCCTCTCATTCTCAACTTCTCACATAGCATGGAGTGAAAAAAGGTGCATACCACTGTACCCACTGTGACTTGAGAACTGGTCTCATGACCTATTTTGTCCAAGCCACAACCCTCCTCTTCTCAGACTCCCAAATAGCTAAGATTACAGCGAGTCACCAATGCTCACCTTTTCCTTGATTCCTATTTTTTAAGTATTGTATTATACAGTTAAAAACTCAATGCATATCTTACAAAATTAAGTAAATTGAGAGAAAGGGGGGTTGGGAAGGATGAGGATAATGGTGAAAGGGTGATACTGATCAAGATGCTTTGTGGTCATAAACTGCTTTGTTGATTGAAAACTCTTTTGTACAACTACTTAGGGATAATAAACATGTACTTTAAAAATGCGGGTGCTGGTAGCTCACACCTGTAATCCTAGCTACTCAGGAGGCTGCGATGTGAGGATTGCAGTTCAAAGCCATTCCAGGCAGTAAAGTCAGTGAAACTCTTATCTCTGAACTACCAGAAAACTGAAAGTGGCACTGTGGCTCAAGTGGTAGAGCACTTGCCTTGAGCTGAAGAGCTCAGCTCAGGGTCAGTGCCCAGGCCCAGAGTTCAAGCCCCATGACCACCACCACCAACAACAAAAACCACTGTATATCTTAGATTTTGTGAATTTTGGTATTCCCTTCAATTTGTGCCTCATTGCTCTCACCATAGTCCTGGCTCAGAACAAGGACACAGGCCAGTTACTAACTGCATATTAAATAAGGCAGCACAAATCCTGATTTTTCACTTAAGCACCATGATCTAAGAACTTTCTGCAAGGAATGTTTCAGAACCACAAAATTCAACAGAGATAGTAACATCTTTCTTACCTTCGTGGTTAAAAACATTCCAGTTGCAATAAGGCAAGTGTAAATCATTGTCTCTGTTCTCCCTAGAAAAGAAGTTAGTGTTTTATTAAATGGGGGGAAAAATTCAACACATAACCTAAAACCTAAGAAAAGTGAGGGAAGGGGAAGTTTGGGAGGGGTGGGTAAGAATATTGAAAGAGATGACATTGATCAAGAAGCACTGTATTCATAAACTGCTTTGTTGAATGGCAATTCCTTTGTACAGCTACTTAAAGATAATAAAAATATTCAAAAACAAAAGCATAATAAATAAATAAATGGAATAGTGCTCATTAAAAAAAGAATGCAAGTTAGTTCAAGAGACCTTTTTTGACAGCCAATATATATTTATATGTTTTAGTTTTAGTTTATACATGAGATCAAAGCTAAGGACATTAATAACTACAATTTAACATTTTATCACAAACTCTTTTTTGTTGCTGTTGTTGACTGTTAATTTTT
>NW_012267505.1:205551-206734 GCF_000151885.1 Dipodomys ordii | reverse complement strand
TTTATACATGAGATCAAAGCTAAGGACATTAATAACTACAATTTAACATTTTATCACAAACTCTTTTTTGTTGCTGTTGTTGACTGTTAATTTTTTTTTTTTTTTTGCTTGCTTGTGAGGTTTTTTGGCAACTGTTTGGTCGTAACACACAAAACAGCAGTTGAACCACCAAAAGAAAAAGAAAAAAAATATCCAAACAAAAGAGACCGTTAAGAAAAACATTTCTTCCCCCCCAGCCTGATCCACCAACAGTGCAAGCCAGGAGAGGGGCTGGGCATGCATGGCTCTGTCTAACCGGGCGTCCGGCTGTCCCAAAGCCACACAGCATGCCTATCCCTTCACTAAGCCTCTGGGTTCAAGTGAAAAGATAGACAGCGAGCAGCCTGGCTCCACTGGCCCTGCGACTCCACATGCCCAGCGCACATGGGCCTCCCTCCTTCCCAAGCTGCGAACCACCCTGGATCCAGGTGTGTGAAGCCGGCCTGGGCAAAGGCGACGCCCGCCTGCGCCCGCTCTCCAAGCCGATCTGCTCTCCAGGCCGATCTGTCACACCGCCTCACAGCGCCTGCCGCTCAGCCCTCCCCCCCCCTCCCGTCCCAATTCAGGTCTGGGCCCAGGGAGGCTCGCCATGCCGCACTGTCACACTGTCACACAACTGTCACACCGCCTCACAGTGCCTCACGGGGGAGGGTAGGGAAGGGGGGAGAGAACTGAGAACCACAGCTTCATTGGAAAGATCTGAGGAACAAAAACCCAGCTTAAAAAAAAATCTTGCAGCCCTTATTTTGTGGCATTTTATCTGAAAGCTGGCAATGGAAACCTCTTTCCTCAAAGAAACCATTCTTACTGGTGGAAGGCCTAGTGCCAAAGGGGCTTTGTGACTTATGCATTCAATGCACAGTTTAGAAAATCAGACTCTCCATTATTACTGCCTCTTGACACACAGTTATGTGTGACTCATCCACACGATGACTTTCAATCGATGACACCAAGACCATCTCCTCCTTAGCCTGATCCATAGCACACTGGAACTGAGTGCGGAAGGGAAGCATAATCATTTGGCAAATGCAATCATTTGGCAAGTGCAATCATCACTAAACCTCTCAGACAATGATGAGTTCACCCAGCTGGAAATGCCTGCTGTATCATTAACAACCTGTCATTTCCAATTGGTCAGAGAAAT
>NW_012267505.1:200238-203171 GCF_000151885.1 Dipodomys ordii | reverse complement strand
TGGGCTGAGGGCCAAACTTTAATGCACAGGCCTTTTAGAGACATTCAAGATCCAAGCCAGCGGTGGCTCACACCTGTAATCCTAGCTACTCAGGAGGCTGAGATCTGAGGATCGTGGTTCAAAACCAGCCTGGGCAGGAAAGTCTGTGAGACTCTTATCTCCCAATAAAGCACTAGAAAACTGGAAGTGGTGCTGTGGCTCAAGCGGTAGAGTGCTCACCTTGAGCTGAAGAGCTGAGGGATAGTGCCCAAGCCCTGAGTTCAAGCCCCATGGCTGACAAAAAACAAAAAAAGATCGAAGCCATAGCAATACTTTCATTTGCCATGGGCTTGTAAATTGCCAGATTCAAAATATTTCTACCTATGAAACCAAACCTGCTTGTTAACTAATGGGCAATAACTTGACTCTACTGAAGTATATGACCATTTTTACTGTTACATTTAAAATCCAATGAGAAAGTCTGGTTTATAGCCCACCAAAATGTAATTGTTTATTTTTATCAAAAGTTGTAAAATATGCAGGAGACAATCATTCCAAGCCCAAAGCTAAAGGAAAGAAAATCTATAGACACTTAAATTGGCTTAATTCAAAATACTACCAATTAACAAATAATAAGCAGAATACAATTATTTACTCCTTGCCAAAACAACTTCATTTCTTCATGCTCTAAAGATTCCAGTGTAATTAAAAAAAAAATCTCCAAGCTCTTTTCTCTCTCTTTCCTCTCTTTCCCAGCGCTCTCTCTTTCCTAGGCCTTTCCCAGCGGCATGGAGTGCCAACCTTGCCTGGTCCCAGCAGGTCTACTGAATAAACCTACCCCTTACCTGAAAAAAAATAAAATAAAATAAAAAAAAATCTCTGCTGGGTTCCGTCCTTAAAAGTTTATCACAAAGTTTAAGAATACTCTTAAATTCTACTGGAACAAAAAGAAATGTAGACCAATGACAGCCAGGAAATAAATTCATAAATCTTGGATTAACTGATCTTGGAGAAAGGTGCCAAAACCACATAATGAGAAATAAATGATACTGGAACAAGTGAAAATACATGAGCACAAATATGAAATTGGACCATATCTTAATCACCAAATACACAACAACTCCAAATGATTAGAGACTTAAACATTAGACCTGCAACTCCAAAGCTACTAGAAGAAAATACTGTGAAACTGTACTTTGTAATACTGGTCTGAGTCAATTTGTTTTTGCACATACATTGAAAAGGAGAGGCAATAAAAGCAAAAAATAAACACATGGGATAAAAGCAAAATGCTCCTGCATAAGGAAGTTTATAATCAACGGAGTAAAAACATGACCTACAGAATATCCAAAAAGATTTAAGAAACTTAACACAATAGCAAGAAAATAAATTCACCTTTTCTAAAAATGGGCAAAGAGATATGTGGGGTTGCCATGTCTATAATTGCAGCACCCGGGAAGCTGAGGCAGGAGGATCACAAGTTTGAGACTAGCCTGGGCTACCTAGGAAGACTATCTCCAAAAACAAAACAAATCAGAAAGCCAAGCATGGTGTCTCACACTGTAATCCTAGCTGTTCAGGAACTAGCAAACTAGCAATGAGGAAGAATGTGCAAGACTTCATCTCAAGTAAAATGTTGAGCACCGCAGTGTGTGTTCATTATCCCATGTATGTGGAAAAATATAAAGTAGGAAGATCACAGTATAGGCCTGCCTATATAGGTAACCAGAAAAGTGAGTCCCTATGTGTATAATAACTAAAGCAAAAAGAGGAAAAGTAGTATGTGTGGCTCAAGTGGTAGAGGGCACTAGGAAGTGTGAGGCTCTGGGCTCAAACTATAGTAATGCCAACAAAACAAACAAAATTCACCTCAAAACCCCCAAGGATCAAAAAGGGTTAAGGGTGGGACAAAGGACTTGGAAAGACATTTCTCAAAAGACAATGTGCAAGTGGACAATAAACAATGGCCATGAAACAAAGCTCAATGTCACTAGTCATTAGGGAAGAGCAAGTTAAAAGCACAACGAGAAAGTACAAGTTGGTAAGGTAATGTACTTTTTAAGTAATTTGATTTAGCTATTCCACCAATGTATACCAATATAAAACTATCATGTTGTATATTATATAAATATGTACATTTTTATCAGTTAAAAAGGAAAAAAGATCCTGAAATAAAAGAAAAGTGCTCTAACATTCTGCAGTTAAATACCCTTTACATTTTGACACATAAACTGGAAAATCAAAAATGAAGAAACCTAAATCATCAGTAATTGGAGAAAGATACGCTCAACCTTCTTTAGCTCGTTCCTTCATGATTCTTTGCCTTTCTTCATCCTTTCCCTTCTCTATTTCCTTTTTCTCCTTCCTTCCTTAAGCCTTAAAACCAATATTTAAAATGTTAGCAACATTAGTACTGCTGAATAGCAGCATGAATCCTCTGCTAGTCCTTTGATATTTAGTTTTGATCAGCTTTGGAAAAAGGGAACAGAAAGAAAAGCATTATTACCTTTGCCTCCTTTACAGTGAATCACAATGACATTCTGAGCATTCATGGCCAACCAGTCAATGACTTGTTTGGATAACAGAATCATCTCCCTGATTTCACATAGAAGTATAGTTGATTAAAAAATAGTTCCAAATATTCAAGCCCAATGAATTTAGTACTCTTCTGACAGTGTGGCACAAAACTTAAGGGTAGGGACAAAGGGATCTTCGATCTTAATCCAGCGCATTCGGTCATGAGTGTGCTGCGGGTCAAAAGACTCCTCGCCTACAAGAAATAATATACATGTCATATCTCTACGCCCAATAAAGCTGAAATTTTCTGTTGGTAATTCCCATTTTTCTGCAAAAGGAGCTTTCTGGGAAGCTTCTGTTGCTTTAAAACTATTCTTAAGATCAACAGCACAAAGTTTCCCAAGAGGGCAGGGCACTGGTGGCTCATGCCTGTAATC
>NW_012267505.1:195440-195783 GCF_000151885.1 Dipodomys ordii | reverse complement strand
GAACATCACAAACCAGGATATCATAAAAACATTTGCACATCAATGTTCATTGTAGCACTATTCATAATAGCCAAGTTATGGAAACGGCCCCTACAGTAAATGAGTGGATCAAAAAAATGTGGTAACTAAGCACAATGGAATTTTACATAGCTATTAGAAAGAATAATATGTCCTTGGTAGGGAAATGGATGGACCAAGAACAATCATGTTAAGTTAGGTACATCAAGCCAAAGAGACAAACAGCATATTTTTTTCTCTCATATGTAGAAGCTAGATCTAAAATACACTGGGAGTACTCCAGGCAGTTACACACAATGCAACCAATGGAGGACACTCTTGGGGG
>NW_012267505.1:188590-190830 GCF_000151885.1 Dipodomys ordii | reverse complement strand
AAAAGAGGATCACTTTCTTATACATTTTCTATCTACAGTAGCAAAAATATTAAGTCATATACATACTGCAAAGGTTGCACACTAAATAATGATCAGAGTGTTTGGTGTCAAGGAAGCGGATGACCTCCTAAAAAAGACAGACACACATCTTACATATCCAACATAACACATGAACAACCCTGGAGTTAGTAGGAGTAATCTAAAATGCTATTCATTTTTATTTACTTGTCTCTTTCTGGTCCCTTCTAGGGAACATGCAGGAAATGGAACCTCCTGATAGTTTTTAAATAGCCTCCAAAATACACATTGTTTAATTTTTTTAAACACTATAAATTTACTACATATAAATCCACATGGTTTAATATATATTTATAAATGCACAGTGCTTAGTGCTGTAAATATACATTGTTTATGGTTATCTAAGAAAGAAATTAATTGGTCAACTACCTTAAGTAAGTCTTTTGAAGTAAATAATTAACAGTAAGGAACATATGGTGGGTATATCAGAATAGGTGTTTTTAAAACAGTTATTTGACTATTAGTTCCCCTATGCTCTATGTAGATAAACAAGTATAAAAAATATAATTGTGGCATGCAACATAGAAAAAGATAACATTTTAAATCGCTAATAGTAATACGGAGACTTTTTAGCTGACCTATGTTTCCTTGTTTAGAAATGAATATATATACATATATATGGGTATATGTATGCTTATATATACATAACCATAACTTTAAAAATAGGAAACAATAATTAGTATTTAAAACTGTTCTAAGCTAACAGAATTTTGAGCCAACTTATCCAGTAAAACACATACACACACACCTTTGTATAATAGGAAAGTGACTGTCATAAAATTAAGATATTGGTTTCCTAGCACGAGAGCGTGTTTGCTGGCTTGAAATTAAGAGGAAGAAAACTAAAGCATCAAGTGCTCAAGGGAAAGAGTAATAAGTCAAAAAGCTGAACACTGCACAGAACAGGAGGCAAGAAAAATAAATATGCATCCAAGTTTCAAGGGATAACTTGAACAAAATAGAACTAAGATGGATTTAGAAAGCTAAGATCAAAATTCACAAATAAGAAATTTAAGTGACCCAGAACATCACAAACCAGGATATCATAAAAACATTTGCACATCAATGTTCATTGTAGCACTATTCATAATAGCCAAGTTATGGAAACGGCCCCTACAATAAATGAGTGGATCAAAAAAATGTGGTAACTAAGCACAATGGAATTTTACATAGCTATTAGAAAGAATAATGTGTCCTTTGTAGGGAAATGGATGGACCAAGAACAATCATGTTAAGTTAGGTACATCAAGCCAAAGAGACAAACAGCATATTTTTTTCTCTCATATGTAGAAGTTAGATCTAAAATACACTGGGAGTACTCCAGGCAGTTACACACAATGCGACCAATGGAGGATACTCTTGGGGGTGAAATGCTTATGTGCCTCTGATCAATAAAATAGTATTTATCAAAATGAACTCCAGGAAATTGATGAGGTTTTTTCTTTGTTATTGCATTATTTTTTTTGTCTTGTTTCTTTGTTCATTTGTCTTTGGGAGGGCAGGGAGAGCACAGAAATGGAAGGACAAAGAGTGAACAAATGTAGCAGAACATCAAACACTATGTTGAAAATGAACTGTACAACTTGTGGGAAGGATGGGAAGGAAAAACTGGGAGAGAAAGTGAAAGAAGGGGTGACATTCTTAAAAAGAAATGTACTCTTTATCTCACTTATATAACTGTATTTTCCTCTGCTTATCACTTTCATTAGAACAATAAAATCATTTAAATAGGGATACAGGTGGATCCATTGCAACAATGAGATGTACAAGTCATTATGTCGAAAAAGGAACTTTACAACTTGGGGGGGTGGTGGGAGATGGGAAGAATGGGAAGGGGAAACAAAGGAGGAGGCAACAATGCTTGATAAGAAATGTACTCATTACCATGTCCATGTAATTGTAACCCCTCTGTATGGTATTTTCACAATAAAAAATTTAAAAAAAAAGAAAGAGTCTCTCAGACTTTTCTGCCCAGGCCGGCTTTGAACCGTGATCTTTAGTTCTCATCCTCCGGAGATTACAGGTGTGAGCTGCTGGCTCCTCGCTCAGGGATGTTTTTTTTTTTTTAAAGAAAAAAATCACTTTTACATTTCTCTTAATGTCCATAAACAATGACATTAAGGATTTGATTTTTCTGCTTTTGTTCAATTGTATATGTTTCA
>NW_012267505.1:186963-187540 GCF_000151885.1 Dipodomys ordii | reverse complement strand
AAGCTTGAGTCTACAGTGTTCAGTGACAAATTATTGCTGGTTATATGAATATGCTTACCTCTATGGAGTTCCTATAGAGTGACTGTTGTAGAGACGCAGGAAATGATACGGAAATAATACGCTCTGAAAGTCAAAATGATTATGTTATAACTGTCATCACAGATGGGAAATATATAAAAAGTATTCTACATATAACCAAATTTTTTTTTCAGAAAGAGAACAGAACTAGATAAAGAAACTGACAGGAATAGTGATACATTGCTAGGATAACCAAGATAATATATTAAATTATGCAATAGAAGGGCTGAGAAGATGGCTCAGTGGTAGAGTGCTTACCTTGTATGCATTAGGGCCTAGGTTCAATTCCTCAGCACCACATAAGCAGAAAAAGCTGGAAGTGGCACTGTGGCTCAAGTGTTAGAGAGCTAGCTTTGAGCTGAAGAGCTCAGGGCCAAGTTCAAGACCCACAACGGACAAAAAATTAATAATAATTATGCACCAGAATACTAGTTAAACTGGCATGGTGTTCTTTAGGGTTTAATTGGTGCTTAGTGCTTTCTAGTCCTCTTGGCTCAGA
>NW_012267505.1:184391-186193 GCF_000151885.1 Dipodomys ordii | reverse complement strand
TATCCTTGCTGTATCTTTCTGTATCTCCTGAGATCTGGGAGTTGAAAAAAGAAAATATATATAGTAAATAAATAAATATTATAAATATAAATCAAACACAAAGAATTTATATTGCTATCTACAACTCCTGCAAGTATTTCATGGTACGATAAAACATGCTTTATCCACTTACCAGCCTTCTTCTAATATCTTCTTCAAGGTGTCTCCTCTGATTTACTAGATGAAGCAGTCTTAAAAGTGTGATGAGCTGCAGAGGTCGCAAGATTGCTATCACTCTAAATTTATAGATAAATTTGAGATAAATTTGAAAATATCCTTTTTGGTTCAAAAATAAAAGAATTTATCAGTGTGGATATTAAAATGTATAGTGGGTATACTAAATCTTCAACCCCAGGGCCTTGTGCATGCTGCACTAATGTTCTATCTGTCAGCTATACCCCTAACCCCAGAAGGTATTTGGTAACATGTGGATATACTTTTGGATGTCACAGTCAGATCTAGTGATGGAGACTAGAAATGCTTCTAGACACCCCACAATGAATGGGTATTTTGAGAGAATTTTAGAATGTTCCTTCCTTCCACCTTGCCCCAGTAAATAATTATCTAATCTAAAATGTCAATAATGATAAGGTTGAGAAATATAAGTTTATTAGAATCTGTAGACTAAACATTTTGGTTTAAGGGCAGTACTTTTCATTTGCTCCCCAAATGGACAGGGTTTTGTCCATGGGTGTTACTCTTTTTGGTAACAGAGGTTCACTATATCCACTATGGGCTTATCAGGCAGGCAACAGACTAGACTACCTCCCAAACTTACTGGCTAGTGATTCTCCTCCCATCAGAAACACCATAGCAGAGAACTGCTGGTGTGGATATGTAAAAACAAGTCATCTGGACGAAGTTGTTAAACACAAGTTGCAAGTCTAGGGGGAGCCTGAGGTGTTTTCTTGCATGATAGCAAGTTCTCAAGTGAGGGTAAGGTTGCCTATTGGAGGACTATATTGACTAGGGTGATTTTCAAGCTCCAAAAGTCTACCACATTATACATTTACTTGGGAACCAAACTGAAGCCCTGGGAAATGAAGGTAAGGAAGAATCTACTTATTTGACTTCTAATAAATGCACCTAAAAGCCCCTAGCCTCTACATTCATTTGGAGATAGAGATAGAGACAGAGATAGAGAGACACATACACAGACACAAAGCCTTCATACACATTATACTTTCTAATCCCTTACTGCTTTAACTTTGCCTTAACATTCTCCATTTCTACCAAAATGACATTGCAAAATTTTTCCACTGGGTTGTAGTGCATGTCACTTTCTTGGTTTCTATTTGCTGGGTTTTTTTAGAGAATTATGACTGGAGTCACTCAGACTTTACACAGGCTCAATACTGTTATGATTATAGGAAAAAACCTAGATTGGTAGGACTTCAAATGGAGATTTAGGGAGAAGTTCAAAATATTACAAAATTAAAATTTCTTCATTAGATGTTCCATTTCCTGTATCCAAGTAAGGGTATGTAAATATATATACTTTTTACTGGCCTTAAAGGCCATCATCTTGTAGTGTTCAAGATATGAGAATGTAACAATATTTTCACTTTTTTCTTTCTTCTTTTTTGTGGTACTGGGATTTGAACTTAGGTCTTTGTACTTGCTAAATAAGCACTTTATTAATCAACCCATGTCACCATTCCTAAATATTTTATCTTCGAAAAGCTTATTTGGTACAGAAACTAAACAGCATCAGTTCACTATACAAGATTCAAGCCATAGACTATGAAAAAAATAAAAGAATG
>NW_012267505.1:182903-184341 GCF_000151885.1 Dipodomys ordii | reverse complement strand
CCCCCCCCCAGATTTACTGGTAAAGTTTATTTCCAATATCCTGTCTTGTGGGTATTATTATTGCAATGGGTCATCCCGTGTCCTTATTTCAGTGTTTTGTTATTCCCTTTCCCCTCCCCCCAAATTACACAAATGTATATACAAGGTGCAGGGTACCAAAATCAAGTACAGAGACAACAGGGGATACACCATAGGCAGAAGAACATATAAAGGAAACAAAAAAAATCACATAGTACATTAAAAAACAACAACAAAGAAAGGGGATTTAAAGCATGTAGAACAAGTTCAACTCTACCAAGAATCTACAATGGTCACACTCTGTCACCAGACGGGCAGTTTCTATTCCTCAGATGACCCAGTAGCTGCTCAGAGATGCCCAGATGAGCCCCAATGAGGTAGCGAATCCTGTACTAATCATTTGGCCCACTCCATTAACCCCAACCCAAATTTACAAACCACAGCATCTTGAGCTAAATAAATGGTAGCTGTTACAAATCAAGTAACTTTTGGAGTAGTTTGTCACAAACACAAGCAAGTTGGTACCATGCTATTAAGATTTTTCACCTGAAAGAATACATCTGTGAATACTGCCTCTCTAGGTCAATCTGAAGCTTGAGTCTACAGTGTTCAGTGACAAATTATTGCTGGTTATATGAATATGCTTAACTCTATGGAGTTCCTATAGAGAGACTGTTGTAGAGACACAGGAAATGATATGGAAATAATACGCTCTGAAAGTCAAAATGATTATAACTGTCATCACAGATGGGAAATATATAAAAAGTATTCTACATATAACCAAATCTTTTCAGAAAGAGAACAGAACTAGATATAGAAACTGACAGGAATAGTGATACATTGCTAGGATAACCAAGATAATATATTAAATTATGCAATAGAAGGGCTGAGAAGATGGCTCAGTGGTAGAGTGCTTACCTTGTATGCATGAGGCCCTAGGTTCAATTCCTCAGCACCACATAAGCAGAAAAAGCTGGAAGTGGCACTGTGGTTCAAGTGTTAGAGAGCTAGCTTTGAGCTGAAGAGCTTAGGGACAAGTTCAAGACCCACAACGGACAAAAAAATAATAATAATTATGCACCAGAATACTAGTTAAACTGGCATGGTGTTCTTTAGGGTTTAATTGGTGCTTAGTGCTTTCTAGTCCTCTTGGCTCAGAAAACTTGAAACCTACAGAGTAGTGACCTCATTCTCTAGGTTTTAGGAAGATAAAAGGTCTTTCTTGGATCCTTGAGATATTTACCCAAACCAAATTAAGTCTAAATGAAATTCCAATGGAGCCACCTGAAAAATCCATCCCAGCCAACAAGTCTTCATTTGAAATGATATGAGATTACCAAAGGTAATCTATCCATATGTTAACCTAACATACAGCATATGCCATCACAGATAGAGTACTTTGAAAGATTATGGTGGGAGA
>NW_012267505.1:179523-180582 GCF_000151885.1 Dipodomys ordii | reverse complement strand
AGAAAGTGACACCAATGATCAGTGTGTCTAAGATGTTAAATGTATCAGAAAAATAATGCTTTTTCCTGTAAAAGATAATAAAAATGATTACCTTCAAGAGGAGCACAAGTTATTTGAAATTGTACTTTAATGGATTATTTAAAATGCATTGTCTAGACTAGACTAGGGGAAAATACAGTATTAAGGAAAGTTCTCAAGTAGTAAATTTACACTTACTATATATTAAATTAACTTTAGCACTAATTTAAACAAATTTTATTAACTTTACTATTTAATATTTGTATCTATCACATGTGCAAAATTACATATTTGCAGATTAAGACTGCAATTTAAACTTAGTAAATAAGAGATATAACCAAACTGCTTGGCAAGAGGCATGCACTGCCTTCTCCAATGTAGATGGGAGAAGAAAAGTGGTAGTGTATAGCTCTTAAACAAGCAGCTCAGTAGGTCACATCCTTAGAGAAATGGACTAAGAATGTACGAGGAGCTTATGAGAGGGGTAGGAAGTGCTATTTTGAACCCACACTGGAATCCCAAGGGGCTGCTGATTCCTTCCTGGGACAAAGACAGACTTCTATCCACCACATGCTCCTTTCCAACATTGGCTTCTGCAGAGGTGAGGACTAGGCTTTTGGGAAAGGAAAACCTTTTTCAGGCTCTCACTAACCTAGCAGTAAACTCTCCTAAGCTCAAAAGAAGGAGGATAAAAAGTCATCAGGAAAGAACACAAACTGCCTGAAGTGCTCTGGAGAAAGGGAGGCCAGGAGATCCAGTCCCTGACTCCCATAGCAGCCCAGCTGTAAGGCTTGTCTGACCCACCCACCTTCTCAGAAAACCAGCAAGATGAAAAGGAAAAAATATCACTTTCTTCCTACCACATTTCACTAATGAAATAAGCATTCCTCACATCACCTCCAGACCTCATCAAAAGTTTTTGTTTGAATGACCATTTGAATGAATGACTATTTATGATCTAGTATCTAGTATTTCATATACCACCAAATCTTTTTCTTTTTTGGAGGGGGGGTCCAGTTGTGGGGCTTGAACTCTGGGCCT
>NW_012267505.1:175889-177652 GCF_000151885.1 Dipodomys ordii | reverse complement strand
CATTGCCATTACAAATATTGATACTAAATGACATACACATTATTTCATTGCTTGTATTTCTAGAATCTCACATACCGAAAAGGTAGGGATGTCATAATGAAACGTAAAATCTTCTTGGGATCACTGTTGTAAAAATTAATAAAAATGAAATCAATCACATATTGTTTCTCTAACACAGATGAGTTTAACTGAAAAGCAAAGGCCTCTATAAGAATCAATTTAAATGTAACTATCCATTTAAAAGGAAATTCTTGAGCAGTTTTATAACAAAATGATGCTTTTACTAATATCTGAAATCTTAACATTTCTGTTTCATGTGTTTTCACTTTCATAGCCATAATATATGTGGAAAACAATAATATTTCCCTTGGGCATACAGTTCTAACTCTGACACTATGGTAGAATTAGACTTGAAGCCTCAACTAGTGTACATGTGGTAGAAGGGAGCTGCTTTCAGATGTCAGTTCTTCCATGAACAAATTGTCATCATACCTTAGCCAGACCTGTTCCCCACAGCAATGAAATCAGAGACATCAGAGATGAACATGGGCAGTAAATGGGTCTTTGTCTTTTAATCGTCATCTCTTGAGACCGATGTCTAGTATGTAAAGGTTTCCACTTAGGGTTGCAAGTGAACCTTACAGGTAAGATGTTTTAGTAAAACCAATTTAAATAAAAACACCCTAAAGACTGGGCTTTTCCCATTAATCCAAAGAGGGAGAGCCTGTATAATGACTGGGAAGTAATGACTATTTTATCACATAGCTGGAAACAATGCACCATTCCCCTGCTGAGGCTTCCAACAAGGGATCAAAATTCCACTCCGAGTGGAACAAACTCCAAGACAATGCCCATATAGCCTGTGCCCAAGACTGTGAAATGAGAAGAACAGAGGCAGTGGCAAAGCTGCTCATGGAAGAATACTGTTAACTTGAGATACAGGGAATTTCCAATTCTAATCTTCCCTACATCTCCTCTCTCCTGCCTACTTCCCCTACATCTCCTCTCTCCTACTGCCTACTGCCTATTTCCTACTATCGTTATCCTGGCTTCGCATGCTAAGGCGATGGATCAGGGACCAAGCTGGCCCAAGAGGTGAATTATCTCCCCCAGGAATTCTAGTCCCTCACTATAAGCCCTCTCTGATCGCACACACCAGTTGAGTCTCTGGGAAACAAAGAAGTGTTATAATAAATGTGAACTTGCCTAACAGGGTGACAATACAGAACCATGGAGGCACAGAGGAGAGACGTGGAGGTAGCTCTGGCCCCTCCAGTCTCTCTTCTGGTTATTGTTAAAGAGCGCCTATATAAAGCTGTCTGTACAGTTTACAGGATAAAGATTGTGACTTATTAGCCTTGTAGACAGAAAAAGGTATGTTCCTATTTGGAAGCAACAGACAGCTACTTCAACATGTAGCAACTCAAAGCATTTGAGCCATGTACCTGCGCTCTTTTTTTTTTTTTTTTGGTCTGGTCGTGGGGTCTGAACTCTGGGCCTGGGCGCTGTCCCTCAGCTCTTCAGCTCAAGGCGAGCACTCTACCACTTGAGCCACAGCGCCACTTCCGGCTTTTATCTTTTTGCTTATGTGGGGCTGAGGAATCGAACCCAGGGCCTCAGGCATGCAAGGCAAGCGCTCTACCACTGAGCCACCTTCCCAGCCCCTGTACCTGTGCTCTTAAGAGCAATTAATCCAAAGCTGTACTCAACCCAACAGGAAGGAATCAAAATGAAGAGGCAGGCATAAGGAAGATGTCTTACAG
>NW_012267505.1:170502-172394 GCF_000151885.1 Dipodomys ordii | reverse complement strand
TCAGTAGTCTTTGATAATATACTCTTTGCCAGATGAGATACACCAATCTCTCATAGGAGTTAAAGACTACTGAGGTCATTTTGTTCAGGTCAGTGTTTAGGATAAAAAATAACAATACTTAGAGATGTTTTGTTTAAAATACATACAATTACTCTATATTTTCTAAGGGGTTGAACTCTAAAAACTTGTACATTGAGTAGCTATTTACAAAGTAGTATACAACTTTTATCTACAATTAAGTCTCCTATGATGTGTAGATAATCTTAAGCCTCCTCTGAAGTGCTACTGTAACAGCATCAAGAATCAAAATTGAAGTTCAACTTTTTATTGCTGCAGCTGGCTAATATGTGTAACAGCATTTTGGATTAAATTTATTTTGAACTTCGACTTGAGTGTATAGGTATCCATCAGCCTTTCCCTCTTGAATTTCCTCATTCACAAGTCCTTCCACCACCCTGTACTTTCCACATTTCATGGGTGTCTTTTCCCTGCCTTGGATGGGGGGATGGCGGGGAGGACTGGGACTCTATTCACCATTATACTGGGTTTGCATTTGGGATACCAGCCTCACATGGTGGCAGAGCTTTGGTGGGTGAGAGACAGATGCCAGGTCTATTAACTCCATTATTTCTGCTGAGGGTGCTACTTTTCATGCCCACAGGTGTTACACACAATTCCCTCCTCTCTTGCCTCATACAGACATTATCATACTCTCTTAGAATTTTAGGCTACTATCACAGTTTAGGAGTAAAAAGCATTCTTATGAATTTTTTTTTCTCCAGACAACTAAGATAGAAAGGTACCTATGGATATTACAACAAAAGGACCTTAGAAAAATAGTATCAAAGACACTTCATTGTCACCAATACTGCTAATGAATTGTCAATCTGTTTTTTTCTGTAAATATGCTTTCATGCATGTGTAAATAGGTATATATTTAAACACATATATGTACATATACATATAAATGCACCTGCGAGTGTGTGTGTGTGAAAGCATATGTATATTTACGCACCATTTTCTTCTATCTTCTTCCACAGATTCCATTGTGGAATCAGATGAGAGTATGCTAAAAGATAGAAACAAAGCATATAGTCAGACACTGTATGATTTTATAGACTTGATTTTTAGTTCTAATTAGCTATACTTTATCTTAGAAATTTGTTGACCTTTAAAAATTGAATTTAAAATAAGAAATTTAACATGTCATTAAACAATGACTAGAGTTCAGTCCTTTCCTACTGAACCTAAATCTAAAGGGTAACCATATTTTATAGATGAATCTTAATTCTTCAATAACCCACATATCAATCAAAAATATTTTGGTCAATCTCCATGCATTTCAACATTTTCTGTAGTTTATCTTGATGCCTATTTCTAGTTTAGTTCCATTCTGGCATGATACAAACAGGAATATAACCTTTGCTTATATGTGTTAAGCCTTCCTTTATATAGTTACCATACAGTAATAGAGAGAAGAAAAGAAAGAAAAAAGAAAGTAATACTGCCTCTGTGCCCTAAAATATTATTTACTTTGGAGAAAGCTTCTTGGGTTGATATTTAATCTGTAACTGCAGATGTCTGCTTCCATTTGCTCCATGTTGTCAGTTAATTATGAAGTTTCCTTGTTGATTTTTTTGCAGGGGTCGAGATAATTAAGAGGTCTATCTATGCTTCTATATACAGTAGTGCTCGTTGAATGAAATTGGGTGCACTGATCTTTTTTATATCCTCTTGATGGTATCCTTTGTCAATATGAAATGACTGTTATCTCATAATTTTTGAAATTTTCTTTGCCAGATATGAGTACATTTACATCTGGTTAATTTCCATTTCTTAGAAAAACTTTTTCTATCTTTTCACTTTTAGTGTGTTTTGTCTTTGCTAGAAAG
>NW_012267505.1:168296-168622 GCF_000151885.1 Dipodomys ordii | reverse complement strand
ATGTCAGTTTGGGTTCCAATTAGTTATAATTACTATTCAACTAACAATCATCAGGAGCAAGAAGACTTCCTCCACGACTTGTTCTTTCCAGCACGATTCACAAGACAAAAGTATATTCTACATAGTAGTTTATCATTTTTTATTTTTATTTTTACTTTTTGGGTCCAGTCATGGGACCTGAACTCTGGGCCTGGGCGCTGTCCCTCAGCTCTTCAGCTCAAGGCTAGTGCCCTACCACTTGAGCCACAGCGCCACTCCGGCTTTTTTCTTTTTGCTTATGTGGTGCTGAGGAATCAAACCCAGGGCCTCAGGCATGCAAGGCAAGC
>NW_012267505.1:162031-163861 GCF_000151885.1 Dipodomys ordii | reverse complement strand
AGTTTAGTTCCATTCTGGCATGATACAAACAGGAATATAACCTTTGCTTATATGTGTTAAGCCTTCCTTTATATAGTTACCATACAGTAATAGAGAGAAGAAAAGAAAGAAAAAAGAAAGTAATACTGCCTCTGTGCCCTAAAATATTATTTACTTTGGAGAAAGCTTCTTGGGTTGATATTTAATCTGTAACTGCAGATGTCTGCTTCCATTTGCTCCATGTTGTCAGTTAATTATGAAGTTTCCTTGTTGATTTTTTTGCAGGGGTCGAGATAATTAAGAGGTCTATCTATGCTTCTATATACAGTAGTGCTCGTTGAATGAAATTGGGTGCACTGATCTTTTTTATATCCTCTTGATGGTATCCTTTGTCAATATGAAATGACTGTTATCTCATAATTTTTGAAATTTTCTTTGCCAGATATGAGTACATTTACATCTGGTTAATTTCCATTTCTTAGAAAAACTTTTTCTATCTTTTCACTTTTAGTGTGTTTTGTCTTTGCTAGAAAGTTATACTTTCTTTTCTCTCTTTTTTCTCTCTTCTTTCTTCCCCCTCCCCCCTCTCTCTCTATTCTCTATTGAAGTTTATTAAAGTTCAACTTCAGTTTGTTGGCACATGTCATTCTTATCCCATATAATGTCCACCTAGAAACAATGGTCAAACGTGTTTTGCCCTTTTTGGGTAACTTTCTACATTTTAGAAATTTCTACATTTTAGTCTCTTTTATCTGTGAATATGTATATAGGCTCATACACTGAGGTATATATGTGGGTATTTGTATACACATGTCACATGTGTGTATATATAAAACACTTGTATCATGTCTGGTCAAGAAGTCTGTCACAGGGTACTGCTACATAAATATTCATATAAGGAAGGCATTTAAAAATACTTTTTAAAAAACATTAAAAAGCATTTAAAGCATTTAAAAACATACTCAGACACCATAAGACTAACCAAATTCTATTCAAATTAGCAACAATTTCTGCACAGCTCATGTGCATGTTGGCCTTTACTTATATCAAAATCAGTTGTGTAGCTTGTATGTTTTAATGAAGAGTAGCTTCTATAAAAGTTTCATGACTTTTACCAGTGAATTTAAAAGCAGTATCAGTATTTTCATTTGACATTTCAAATTTAACTTCAGTTTCCAGATATAATTTTTTTAGCCATGTGACTTTGTAATTTATAACTATTCTTATTATAAGTCAATTGATCTTTTTTGTTAAGTAGTGTACCAAGAAGATTCAAGTCCATATGTCAGGTTATGAGTGAAGTACATCTTTTAAATACTCTTTCCATCCTCAAAACAGAATGATATTTAAAACTTGATATGTAACCCTGTCATTTGGACACCAGCATATCATATATTCTAGAACAGTCATTTTAATCTTGTCAAAATGTAATGAGTAAAAGCTGGGATGTCTATAATCCTTGGATTCAGAAGACTGGGGTTGGAGGTTTGACAGAGCAGCATGACTACATGGTGATAATCTGTCTCAAAAAAAAAAAAGGAAGGAGGCTCAAATTCATGCTCAAAATCAGGCTCAAATCCATGTTTAGAGTTACTCAGGAGGCAGAAAGATTATGATTTATAGCCAGACAGGGCAAACAGTCTCTGAGATCCCATCTTATCCAATAAGGCAGGCCTAGTGGTACATGCAAAAAAGACCTTATCCCTAAAGTAAAATATGCTGAAGGCATGGCTCAATGGTAGACCTCTTACCTACCACCCCAAATTCAAACTGAGCACCACTAAATTGTGAGTGAGACACAGAAGGAGAAAAACAGTGACAGAAAGAGAAATCTGTATGAATATGTAGGGG
>NW_012267505.1:149697-157536 GCF_000151885.1 Dipodomys ordii | reverse complement strand
AAAAAAAAAAAAAAAGAATTCTAAAAATGGAAAATGGGTTTGATTTGAGAACCAGCCTCTTGTGGTAGCAGAACTCCTCATAAACAAGGCTTAGGCTACCCAGTTTCACAAGATGACATAGTCCTGAATAAAGGATTCTTTATGTGTGATCTTTGACCTTTGTGTTTAGGGCTCTACTACTCTTTATCCAATATTATTTCTTTGCTCCCAAAAGGATTCTATTCTTTAGTTAACTACATTTGTAAAAGGTTGCTACAAAGAGTAACCAACATACTCCCTAGAAAAAGCATACTGCTCATGACCTGTTTCTCTCTTACTCTATTTGTTCTACAGGAGGAAGAAAGTTAATCACAGATCTCTCAGAGCAAAAAATTAGATGTGGTGTCAAAGGCCCGAGAAATTTCCAAGAGACAACACACATCTCCATTTTCCCCCTCTCTCTACTTGTTTTTCTTTTTCTCTTTTTTTTGTTTTTCTTTTATTTATTTATTTATTTCTAGTGTCAGTATCGGAGTGTGAACAATGGCTGTCCCCTTTCAAGCACAGTTTTTAGGTTTGAGGCAAAACTTCACTCCTTTTGTGCTTAGATATAGTTTGGATAGGGCTTCTTGTTTTGACCAGGTATGGGTATCAGTCCATGATATTCCTACCCATATCTCCTATTAGCCAGGGTCTCATGCCTGTGCTACACTGCTCCACCACTCTTGTTTAACATTTTGCTATATGTGTATGTGTGTAGGTGGGTATTTTTCTCATTATGTCTTTAGAAATATGTATGTGAGGATATATATATATATATGTATGTATGTATTTACAGGTATACTTAGAATATTCTTGGATTTTAACTCATATCTCAATACTAGATCCCACAGTAGGTGCTACTGCCAATTCTTTCAGGATAAGGAATGATCAGAATATATACTCAGGCATAACACATAACCAGCACAACTTTTAAATCTCAACAGGTTAATTTAAAAAACCCACATGAAACTGTCATTTCCTAAGATGCTTTACATAGGAGTAGTTAAAATCAGAGGACAGGCAAAGATGAAGTTCATTCATTGGTTTATTAGAATTGAACCTTTACATGGGGACCTTTATTTCAAGTTGAAATTTAGGTTGTAGGTACTGGAATTACACAGATACAACTGATTATCAAGTCTTTCAATCACTTCCTTACTGTCACTCATTGTGTCTTTACTACCAGTCATATAGGGTAAGTTTGTAGACCAGGGATACAAAAGACAAGAGAATCATTCTTGATCTATAGTGGCAGCCAGCAGATCACAAAAATAAACAAGAAGAAAGGAACAAGGATACATGAAAGAAAGAGAAGAGACTGTGAGCAATATGTTTTTTTTTCCTGATCAATCAAAACCTTATGGTATATTGGACTAGCCTGCTCAATTGCCTTAAACGATTAAATTAAAAAAACCCTGACCCAATGATATGCTGCCTATTAAATATTTATTTCAATAGTAAGGACTGATTTATAAAACTAGTATGGAAGAGAGGAATGTAAGAATATATTTCTGGAAAACAATAAAACAAAACAAGGACGAGCAGCTTTTAATGTAAGAAAAATTAGACTGCAGCAAACACTGGAAAAAACATAGAGAAGGACAGAAAATTATTGAGAATATGTGAAATAAAGAAAAATAATATTTGTAAAGATACAGTTACACAATACAGGACAATGTGCTTCTATTAAACCAACATCATTAAACCTACAAGGCAATAACATTAAACCTACAAGGAGATATAGTCTTGACCACAAGAAGTTAGAAGCATCATTATCTGTTCCTACCAAAGAAAGAGTATTCAAGCCAGGTGCTGGTGGCTCATGCCTGTAATCCTAGCTACTCAGGAGGCTGAGATCTGAGGATTACAGTTCAAAGCCAGCCTGGGCAGGAAAGTCTGTGAGACTCATCTCCAATAAACCACTAGAAAACCAGAAGTGGTGCTATGGCTCAAGCGGTAGAGTGCTCGCCTTGAGCTGAAGAGCACAGGGACAGCACCCAGACCCAGAGTTCAAGCCCCACGACCGACAAAAAAAGAGCATTCAAAATTATTTTTGAAAAACCATGCAAATTAGCTGACAGTCATTTGAAAATCAGAGGATTGATAAAGAAATCAATAAGGGCCAGGTGCCCCTGGCTCAGGCCTGTAATTCTAGCTACTCAGGAGGCTGAGGTCTGAGTTTTGCAGTTCAAAGCCAGTCCGGGAATGGAAAGTCTGTGAGACTCTTAGCTCCAATTAATCATTAGAAAACCGGAAAAAAGCCAGAAGTAGTGCTGTGGCTCAAAGTGGTAGAGTACTCATCTTGAGCTGACGAATACAGGGACATTGCCCAGGCCCAGAGTTCAAGCCCCATAACTGACCAAAAAAAAAATCAATAAGGAAATTCAAAGTTTCAATATACTGTTGGAAAATACACTGATTTTGATGTGGTAGCTCAAGTTGATCTCCAAAAACTACAAGAGAGAAGAGCAGTGACAGGTTAGAGGTTATGTATAGGGAAGTAGAGTGGGATGGATAAATAAGTAGAGACCAGAGGTCACACAAGAGTAACTCTAATGTTCTATAGAGCATAGTATTAGAGCTTGTTGGAGAGTAACTGAATGTTTCAAAATAACAAGTGAAGATTACTTTGAATGTTTCTACCACAAACCACCTATGTATAACAAAGATCTTAGAGAAATGCCTGTCTGATCATAACAATTAGTATGCACATGTTAAACCAATCACAACATATCCTATAAATTTATCCACTTTCATGACACTCGTGGCTCATGCCTATAATAAATCCTAGCTCCTCAGCAGGCTGAGATCTAAGGATTACAATTCAAAGGCAGCCCAGGTAGGAAAGTCCTTGAGACTCTGGTCTTTAAGTATCCTCCAAAAAGCCAGAAATGGAGTTGTGGCTCAAGTAGTAGAGCACTAGCCTTGAGCAAAAAAGTTATAGGCCCAGAGTTCAAGCCCTACTACCATAAATGCATACTACATACATGCATAAATAAATCTACTTAATGTCTGGATTAAAAAGAAAACATTCTGTAAAATTACACCAGAGAACTTTTCCACTTTAAGTGTGCTACATTTCTATTCAAGTAGAATTAAAAGGTGCAAAGGTATACCTCATGTTACAAGTATGCTGAAACAACAATGACATTCTATACTGCAGTTATTTCAAACTAGACTCAAAAGGTGCAAAGGTATACCAACAAGTATGCTGAAAGAACAATGACATTCTATACTGCAGTTATCTCACATATAATCTCCACTTTTCTTGGTGTGTGAGATTATGAGTGTGCAAGATTCCACATGTTTATATAGAAATAACCTAACACAAATGTATGTGTATTTATCTGTGCATATGTGCCATACATGTTTATACCATAAATTTATATCAATAGACACATTTTTGTCAATGTCTATTATGGTCTCATTTACAGTTCACCTTTTCTTGACAATATGGAAAATTCATCTGGAATAATGTTATATGATTTTTAAAAAACCATATTGTCAGACCATCATGTGACTGCTAGACTTCACATTATGGTTCAAATTAACCTACTACATAAATCACTATTGTTGAAAATTCTGTGATTCATTCTTCCCATAAAAATTAGATTTGGAATGAACACATTTGGTCTGGTAATCTATTAAGCAAATAAATATTGTGTTCAGGAGTTTACAAACAAAAGTCTAGTATAAGCTTTTGTTTTCATTTTATTTGGTTTAGGTATAAATCCTTTCTACTTTATCTAATATTCTGATTCAGGTTTTTATAGCAGCTTCTTACATTCATCATCATTAAGTCTGTCCTTTTCTTAACATCAGGTTAAGGAACAATAAGCCTGAAGCAAAGGCTCTGACAAATTTTTGCTGGGTTTGAGATGAGAGCCACCCTCCCAATTGGCAGAACTCTACATTAACAATGGTTTGGGACATCAGCCTTACATACTGACAAGAGTTCTAAATAATGAGGGAACACATACATCATTTCTGGTATATGATGCTCAGGGTGTATTGCTTCATATCTACCACCTCCTAATCTCTGATCCAAACAGGATTGAGTCCTATGGTCCAATCCGTTAGAGACTCTCAAACAGAGAACCTGGTTATTTCCTAAAGGACTGCCTATTATTAAGAGTAATAAAAAGGACTGACTACAACAGATGACTTCTAACGGCATTTTCCTGTCAGACATCACTTGATCAAAATATAGAAATTATCAAAAATCTCTCAGTGGGGACATCTAAATAAACTTCCAAAGAGTCAGTGTAATCCCAAGGTTCTCCAGAGGATAACTTTACAAATGTCAGTCTTCCCTTTTTCCATTAGCTGGTACTGCAGTTGGATGACAGGGCTTCCTGCCTGCTTGCTTATATATAAGCACTCTACCACCTGAGCTATGGTCCAAGTCTTTGAGAGCTTTAGATATGTTTTCAGAAAAGGTCTTCCTCTTAGGCTGGAAAGTGACTTCAAACAACAATCTGATTCCTATGATGCTAGAAGGGAGGGTAATATACCAGTGAGCTCATATGTCAGACTCACTGTTTCAGGTGAGGGTTTCAATAACTGCTTGCAGGATAGCTTGTAAATGAGATAACTCTCAGGTGCCAACTCCCACACAGCTGGCATTAAAGGTATGTGTGACAACAAAACCTTCCTGATAAGACATGTCCCCCCCCCCTTTTTTTTTGTCTGCCGTGGGGCTTGAACTCTGGGCCTGGGCTTTTTCCCTGTGCTCTTCAGCTCAAGGCAAGCACTCTACCGCTTGAGCCATACCACCACTTCTGGTTTTCTAGTGGTTATTGGAGATAAGAGTTTCATGGACTTCCTGCCCATGCTGGCTTTGAACCATGATCCTCAGATCTCAGCCTCTTGAGTAGCTAGGATTACAGGCGTGAGCCTCTGGTGCCCAGCTACATGTCCTTAATTTTACTAGTGGTACTGCTATTTGAACACAGGGTCTTTCATGTTTTGATACACTCTGCAACACACATGCCACAGTCCTTGCTTACTATTTCTTTTGTGTTTGACTGTTCAGTTCTAGGCACAATGTATAAGCACATGTATTCATGTGTCTGTACATATATACATATTCAAATATATACAACGATATAATTGGCATAAACTTCTACATATAAACTTGTCTATACATGAATTTTATGGGCTTATTTGTATCTCACCTTTCAGAATCTGGTATTGAACACAATTCATATGGACAAGGTCTATGGGAATTAAAAATACATATCATTAAATATCATATGACTTCCTAGAATTCACATTCCAGTCTTAATTACTCTGAAGATCATGCACAAGTGGACTTTAATTTTTTTTTTACCCAAACCTTTCATTCTCTTTTCAGCCATTATTTGGAATAAAGATGCCACTACATTTTTAGATCATTCAAGAAACACACTTAGCCATAAAACACTGCCAATAAGCATCACCTGAATCTAGGTCTGAGTGGATTTCCAGCTCAGTGGGTTGGACAAGTGGACAAATACAAGATAATCTCCAAAGGCAATGAGAACAACTGTATTCAGCCAGCCACCAAAGGGTTCGAGCTTCAACTCACTTAGGGACTGGAATGCTGATCAACCATGATCTTCCTCTTAGCAAACCCCCACAACTTTTCAAAGTCATTGTAGATAAAAGAGTGTGAGTAACTAGATATTTATTCATTTATCTGAAAGACAACTGTAGTGTCCATCATTCATGTGTTGGGAAGTTCTTCAGAGTGACTGTTGGAGCAAGGAGCCTTTCATGTGCTCCCACTCACTAGTGCATTTTTATTTCCCAGAAAATCAGTTATTCTAAAACTTGTGAACCACCATCCCATAGAAATGAATGTTATAGCTTGGGGATGGACATATTTGGTCTGGGAAAATACAAAACTACTAAACATTTATGTTCTGTGTTTGCTACTAAATAAAACTAGTGTTAACTTTTTGTGTTTTCCCCATAAGTTCACTGTGTGTTCTAATTACAAATACCTTCTACCCTATTTAAGTTCCTTATTCTCCAGTCCTTGTGCCCACTTCTTATGTCCAACATTATAAATATCTATCCTGCCCTAACACATAGTCAGGCCTGATGTAGGGACTCTTTTCAGATTTGTGATAAAAACCAGCCTTGCACAGTGTCAATAATAACATTTTAGACACTAGCTTCATATAGTGACAGGGTTCTGTGTCACATAGTGACAGGGACATATGCATGATCTTGATTTTTTTTTCTTTTTTGTCAGTTGTGGGCCTGAACTCTGGGTCTGGGCGCCTTCCCTCAGCTCTTTGGCTCAAGGCTAGCGTTCTACCACTTGAGCCACAGCACCACTTCTGGCTTTTTCTGCTTATGTGGTGCTGAGGAATCAAATCCAGGGCCTCATGCATGCAATGCAAGCACTCTACCACTGAGCCACCTTCCCAGCTCTGATCTTGATCTTTTATGGACATGGTTCTGTGGCTCACTATCCTCTATTTCTGTTACTTTTTCTTTTCTGTAAGCAGAATTTTCGCTCCTTTGGTCCAATGCACAACAACCCAAAAGTAAAAAAATGCTATTTTCCAAAGGAATATGTTAACTAAAATTACTGTTGTAAAAGAAGCATACTTATGATGTATATTTTAAGATAGCAGAAAGTTAGTCACAAATATCTCAGTGAATACATTTAGACATATTGTCAAAGATACTGTGTATTATCAAGGGACTTCTGAGGATCATTTAATAAATCTCAAACTCTTTTTCCTTTTGCTGTAGTCTGAGTTGGTTTTCTCTTTCTCCCTCCTTTCATTTTTTATCTCATTCCTTCCTTCCTACCTCCCTCCTTTTCAACCCTTACTCTCATTCTTTCATCATCTTTGGGGGGGTGGGGCTTACTGTAGTTAAAATATAGGTTCCTTGTCTTCCAGACAGCTGCTCTACCATAACATAATGGCCCAATTTTTTGGTGCTGGTCTAGGGATGTTTTCCATAGGGTTACCTGTTCAGATAGTTCTGGCACTAGACCATGATCTTCCTAATCATGTTCCTAGCAGCTGAGATCTTAGGCCTGCACCACAGTTTCTTTTTGTTGTTGGTGGCAGTGGTGGTGGTGGTGGTGATTGAGGGGCTAGATCTTAGGGCCTGGGTGCTGTCCCTGAGCTCTTTTGCTTAAGGCTAGTGTTATTCCACTTTGAGCCATGGCTGCACTTCCAGTTTTCTGGAGATTATTTGGAGATAAGATTCTCATGGACTTTCCTGCCCAGGCTGAATCATGATCCTCAGATCTCAGCCTCCCTACAGCTAAAATTACAGGCATGAGCCGTCAGCACTCAGCCACAGTTCCTTTTGTTTGAGATTTGTCTGGTTTGTTTTATGTATGTATGTTCCATCTCATATTCTATCTGTCTAGAAACATGTATGTATTGAATATATGTTTATTTGTTATATTGGTTATGTACTCACTCATCATCGACAATTCCGAGGAGAGGAACAGGTAAGACTTCTGAGAGGTCCACACTAAGAGAAAATAGTGAGACACAACATAAAGTTTTAGCATACATTATTTGCCAAAGAACTAGTGACTCTAGGCATGACCATGTTGGGATTTGTCTACTCATGTTCATATCTGCATCTATACTTAGTTCATTTATTACAGTTGGATCCTTATAATAATATATATCCTGATACCTTAGAAAATCAGTAAACAATACACACTTGGAATAGTTTTATAGTATTACCATTGACTGGTATGAGCATTTATTTCACATTTCACTGCAGTTATACATATAAAAAACTTCACAGGTATGATCAATTCTAAGATCATTCCATCATTGACTTTCATTC
>NW_012267505.1:131772-143782 GCF_000151885.1 Dipodomys ordii | reverse complement strand
CGGGTCATGGGGCCTGAACTCTGGGTCTGGGTGCTGTCCCTCAGCTCTTCAGCTCAAGGCTAGTGCTCTACCACTTGAGCCATAGCACCACTTCCGGCTTTTTTCTTATTGCTTATGTGGTGCTGGGGAATCGAACCCAGGGCCTCAGGCATGCAAGGCAAGCGCTCTACCACTGAGCCACCTTCCCAGCCCCCTAGTGTCTTTTTATTCCCAGATAAAACAGTTATTCTGAAACTTGTGAACCATTTTCCCATAGAAATGGGTGTTATAGGTTGGCAAAGACATATTTGAGCTGGCATATATAAAACTACTACACATTTATGTTCTGTGTTTGCTATTGAACAAAAGTAGAGTGTTAGCTTTTTGTGTTTTCCCCATAAATGCACTGTTTTTTCTAATTACAAATCCCTTCTACCCTATTTAAGTTCCTTATTCTCTGGTTCTTGTGCCCACTCATGATCAGCATCATAAGTATCTACCTTATTTTAAAAATCATAAGGAAACTTTAAAAAAAGAAATAAAACGTGAAAAACAGAAAGAAACAAACAAAAAGTACCTATTTTTCTCTAACACATAGTCAGCCCTGACATAGAGTCTCTTTTCAGTGTGTTACAGACTTGGGATGAGAACCAGCTTGCATAGTGCCACAGATAGACATAATGACATTTTGGACACTAGCGTCATATAGTGACAGGGTTCCACATTATAAAGGACACAAGTACAATATTGGTCTTTTATGCCCATGGTTCTGCTGCTCATTATCCTCTGTTCCTTTTTCATTTATGTAAATAGGTTTCTCTCCATTGTTTCAATTCACTATGGACTCAAAAAACAGAAAACCTGATATTTTCAAATAAAAAATATCTAAAATGCAGTTTCTTTTGTTTGAGATTTCTATGTCTGCTATATATGTTTCATCTTATATTTTATTTGACTGTCTAGAAACATATATGTATTTATATATATACATGTTTGTTGTCATATTGGTTTTATACTCACTCTTCAGTATCAATTCCAAGTAAAGGAACAGGTAAGACTTCTGAGAGGTCCACACTAAGAGAAAATAAATAGTGAGGCATGACACAAAGTTTTAATACACATTTTTGGCCAAAGAGCTAGCAACTCTAGACATGAATTTGTTGGGCTTCAGCCATTCATGTGTTCATATCTGTATCTATCCTTAGTTCATCATTTGTTACAACTACATCTTTGTAAGAAAATAACAAATATCCTAATTCTTTTGAAAACAGTAAACATTTCACACTTGGAATAGTTATCTGGTTTTATCACAGACTGGCATAGGGCATTTACTTCACATTTCACTACAGTTATACATATGAGAAATTCACAAGAATTACCAGTCTAAACTCATTACATCATTTACTTTAATTCATCAAGTGTTTTTACTGCCAGTAACATAAAGTGAGTCCATAGACTAGATAGGTGAGAGAGAGGGGAGAGGGAGATCCATCTCCATCAACAGGCAGCCAAAAAAAACCCATAAACAATAAATTAACAAAGGGCACATAAAAACAAAACAAAAAAAACCCCAGAAAACAGCCGTTATTGTTAGCTCAAACCTATAATCCTAACTACTCAGTAGGCTGAGATCTGAGGATCACAATTTGAAGCTAGACCAGACAGGAAAAGTCCATGAGACTCTTATCTCTATTTAATCACAGAAAAAGCCAGAAGTGGTGTTGTAGCTCAAGTAGTAGAGTGCTAGCTCTGAGCAAAAGGCTAGATAGCACCTAGATCTATAGTTCAAGGATCAGGACCAAGAAAAAAAAAGGATAATGTGAAGAATATCAGAGGTAGAATACTTACTACAGATACTGATCATCTAATGGATTAAACTTAAAAACCCTTACTCTAATGATAACTCTCTAGAAGCCACTCATTTTGTAAGTAAAGATTTACAAAGACTTAATTGAAGCAAGGGAAGAGCATTTTCCCTGGAAAGGAAAACAGGAACAATCAAGAGTCCCTGTGTTTCTTTGAAAAAAAGAGATTCTGTATCAAAAGCTGGATAATAATAATAAAGAACAAAGACAGACATTATCCAAAAAATGGAAAATAGTAATTTTAAACATACAGGCATTCACTACAAGACAAAGCTTCTACATAAAACCAAAATCTTTCAATGCAAAAGGAGACATAGACTCAAATATGATGGAAGTTGGGAGAGCCAATACCAACTGTTAACCAGGAAGGATCATTCAGACAATAAGTCAATCACAAAACATCACAATATACTCTAAACCAAAGTGGTCTAAGAGACACTTAAAACATTTCATCCAAAGGGGAGACCTTGATCAAGATGCACTGTGTTCATAAACTGATGGATTGAATGGTGACCTCTTTGTACAGCACTTCAGAATTTTGCTCTTCTCCTTTTACTGGGCCAATCCCCAGGATAAATGGTTCTTTGTGCAATAAACCATTTTCCAATAAAGTTTCAAAAGTTGAAATTGTTCTCTGTATCAACCACATCAATGAAACAAAAGTAGAAAACAAAGACATAAGAAATTATATAAACACATGCAAGTTACATGATATCTACTCAACTTGAGATAATTCATAAAAAATAAACTTTCTCAAACGAATGAAAATGAAAACAGAGTATTGCAAACACACTCATTTCCACATGTAAGCTCCAAGTAAATCCCAAAGAAATACTAGGAGGAATAGCAATCATGGCATGACCAAGGCATGTGAGGAGAATCAAGAGGATGTTAATAAAGAAAGATGTGTTTGTAAATAGAATAATTCCCTCAACAGCAAAGGCTAGAAATCATGAATTCACAAATGTTAAAATATCAAGTGAAAATACTATTGGATATTCTGACAGAAACCAATGATAAATAACTAAGATCATGGCAATGCTAATTATGCAATCTGATCATCACACTTAGTGGACCAAGTGTTTAAACTCTTACAGTACACACTAGACACATGTCCACCTACTACACGTCAGTAAAAAGGAAAACATATTTTTTAAAAGCTAAGCCAGAATCACATTTGTACAAATGAAGCAAAATGGTACAATGCTGTGACCACATGCCACAAGGAGAGGATAAAGAAACACGAACAATGACATTCTGTATTGCAATTCATCTCACCATAAATTTCCAAATTCATCTTCACCTTTCTTGATGTGTTGTTGTAGGAGCCAGATTTCATACAGATGAATTATAAGTACATGTTCATGAACATATATATATAGTCCATCCATTTCACTTCATGTCTATTTTATGGATTCATTTATCTCTCACTTTTTTATTTTATTATGAAAATACCATACAGAGGAGTTACAATTACATGGGGCTCTCACCTTTTATTTAGAACTAACATCTCTTGTGCCCATTCATCTGAAGGCCTGTGGGATTTAAAGTACATAGACTCAGACACCACATGATTGCTATGCTTCACATTCTGCTTCTACTTACTCTGCTGCTTATATATGTTCATGGAATTTCATTCTCTTGTAAATCAGTTTTTGAGACTTCACTACTTTTCAGTAGAGGTTAGTTTTTATAGATTCATTATCACATGTTATTGGGAAACAGTGCAATTCAAACTTTCTGTTCTATATTTCACAAATATATTAAATCGAATGTCACATTGTTATGGTTTTAGTTTCTCCCAATTCAACTCAACTGCATAGGTAAAAATCCCTTCTACTCTAGGTAATTCTCTGCTGCACAAGTCTATGCACATTTCTTATGTTTGTGATCCTAACACACAAAATTTTAAAAATCACAGGTCTCTGTGAACAAAGTATGCAGGGTTTCAGTTGAAAACCAACCACCCATGTGGCAGCTCTATATTAATAATAGTTTGGGGCACCAGCCTTACATAGTGACAGAGCCCTATATACAAGGAACACATGTATCATCTCTGGTATGTGATGCTCAGGTTGTACTGCTCCCTAGCTATCCCTTCCTCTGCTATGCTACAAATAGGATTGCCTCCATTGATCCAATCCATTATAAACTCACAAATAGGAAGCCTGATGTTTTTAAGAGACTGCTTGTTATTAGAAGTAACAAAAAGACTTACTACAGTAGATTACAGATTCTAATAGCCTTGTCCTTTCTGACCCCATGTGAGCATAATAGAAATCATTTACATAACTCTCAGTGGAACCATCTAAATAGACTTTCAAAGATACAGTGTAATCTCAAGGTTCTTTGGAAGATAACTTTACAAATGCCAATCCTGTTTCACCACCTTTTCCATCTTTGTTACTGCAGTTGGATGACAGGGCATCCTCCTTGCTGGCTAGGCAAGTGATTTACCACCTCAGCGATGGCCCAAGTCCTTTTTTGCTTTAACTATATTTTCAGATAAGGTTTTCCTTTTAGGTCTGGAGGAGACTTTAGACAATGATCTGATTACCTAATTTCCTGGGGAGGGGGGGGGGAGAATACAGCTGTTAGTCCATATCAGGCTCATTGGTTGACATGAGGCTCAATTATTCAACTACTGGACAAGCTGTCTTCTAAATGAGATTACCCCAAGTTTCCACTTCTCAGACAGCTAGTGTTAAAGGCATTTGTGACAAGCAGACCCTTCAGACATTTCTGACAGACATTTCAATTTTACTAGTACTGCTGCTGTTTGAACACAGGGTCTTTCACATTCTGATACTCTCTGTATCACACTAGCCCCAAGTCTTTTCTATTTTTGTTTCTTTTGTCCGAGTTCAGTTGCAGACATATGTTTGCAAACACATATGTGTCCATATGTCTGTCCATACATACATACAGGAATATATACATATATACTTAGGTGTTTATATAGTTGGCATAAACACTCATGTAAGTGGCATACACACTGTCTATCCATATACTTTATGTGTTTATTTGTATCTCACCTTTCTCGACCATATGCACATTCATAAGGAGATGGCCTATAGGAGTTAAAAATACACATAGTGAGATCTCATATGACTTCTTAGAATTCACATTCTACTTTCAATTACTCTGCAGATCATACACAAGTGGACTTTAATTTTTTGACATAACTTTCATTCTCTTCTCAGTCTATATTTGGAATAAAATAATCTACAAACCTCTCAGTTAAAACATTAAAACACCTGGTCAAAGATCTTCTTTTCCTTTCCCTCCTAGTCTGTGTTGGTTTTATTTGTTTCATGTCATTTTTCTTTTTCTTTCTTTTTTTCTTCCTTCTTTCCTCCCATTTTTTTCTCTTCTTCCGTCATTCCTTTTTCCTCCCTTCCTCACTCTCCCTTATTCCCTTATTTCGTTCTCTGTATGGGGTGCAGAGGATACTGCGGTTTGAAGACAGATCCCTTGTTTACTAGCCAGGTGCTCTACACCAATACCCTGGTCTCATTCCTTGGTGCTGTTCTAGAGATGTTTGTCATAGAGTTTGCTGTTTGGAAGAGGTCTGACCCTATAACACAATCTCCTAAGTTTCCTAGTAGCTGAGATCTCAGGCCGGAACTACTCTCCTTTTTGATTGAGATTTCTATGTATGTTTTGTGCTATGTATGTTTCATCTCAAATTCTACCTGTCTAGACACATGTATGCATGAAAATATATACATGTTTAGTTGTCATATTGGTTTTATACTCACTCATCATCTCCAATTCCAAGGAGAGGAACAGGTAAGACTTCTGAGAGGTCCACGCTGAGAAAATAAATAGTGAGACATGACACAAAGTTTTAATACACATTTTTGGCCAAAGAGCTAGCAACTCTGGACATGACAGGTTGAGCTTTAACTACTTAGGTTCATACTTGGATCTGTACTTAGGTTATCACTTATTACAATTACATATTCTAAGATAATAACATATCCTAAGGCCTGTGAAATTAATAAACATTTCTCATTTGGAATATTTTTATAGTATTACCATAAACATTACCATGGGACATCTATTTTACATTTCACTATAGGTTGTAGATATGAGAATTCCAGAGATATTACCAACTCTAAAGTCATTCCATCATTTACTTTCATTTGTCAAGTGCTATTACTGCCAGTCTCATAGGGAAAATACATAGACCAGATAGACAAAAGAAGAGAGATTCAAACCTGATCAATGCACTCAGCCATAAAACAATGAATATGAACAAGAAAGGCTCAAAGAGACAGGAAAAAGTTACAATAACGTTAGGAATATGTCTTTACTAAACATGCAGAGCCAAACCTTATTACAGATAGAGACTGTCTACTGGATTAAATTTAAATACCCTTGACCCAATGATACACTTACTACTAGACACTTATTTCACCAGTAAAGACTTAGAAAATGAGCTGGGTACCGGTAACTCATGCCTGAAATCCTAGCTATTCAGGAGGCTGAAATCTGAGGATTGCGGTTCAAAGCCAGCCTGGGCAAGAACATCTGTGAGACTCTTATCTCCACTAAACCACTCAGAAAACCGGAAGTGGTGCTATGGCTCAAGTGGTACAGCACTAGCCTTGATCTGAAGAGCTGAGGGACAGTGCCCAGGCCCAGAATTCAAGCCCCATGACGACAAAAAAAAAAAGACTTAGAAAACAAAAATTGAAGCAAGCAAAAAGTATTTAACATGCAAATGTATATCAAATGTAGTAATTTTTCTATATGAGAAAAAATAGAAAGACAGTATTACATTATCTAAAGATGGTCAATGGGAAATAATTGTAAATATACAGGCACTCACTGAAGGATAGTGCTACTACATAAAACCAGCATCATTCACTGTAAAATGAGACCTAGACTGAAACACAATAGGAGTCGGCAGCATCAATATCAGCTGTTACCATGAAGGATCATTGAGACAATAAGTTAATCACAGAATATCACTATTTACTATACATCAAATTGGTCTAAAATACATTTGTAGAGGTGACATCAAGCAAGATGTATTTTACTCATAAACGAATTGGTTGAATAGCAATTCCTTTGTACAATACTTCCAAATAATGCCGTCCTCTTCCTTTGTGGAGAATTCTTTAGGATAGACTACCAACAAATCATTTTTCAATAAAGTATTAAAATGTGAAATTATTATCAATGAAATAATATCACCAATGAAATAAAATAAGAAGGATTTTAGAAATTAGATGACCAAAGGACTGATGAAGAAATCATAAAGGAAACTAAACTTTCTGAAATTGATGAAAATGAAACATTGTATTCCAAAAAAAATCTCACTTCCACTGGCAGTTTACAAATTGATCTCAAAGAAATCCAAGATAGAAAAGCGGTCACGGCATGACCAGAGTATGTGAGGAGAATGGAAAGGAATGTTAATACAGATATGTTTATGAGCAGAAGGAATAACTCCTCCAATAGCAAAGAAGGACATCTAGGCTATAAATTATGATTACAAAAATTTCAAATATAAGGGAAAATAATATTAAACATTCTGTCAGAAACCAATGATACATAATTAAGATCACAGAAATGCCAATTATGCAATCTGATCATCACACTGTGTACTGTGTTGAACTCTTACACTACATATACATACAGCCATCTACGACATGTCATTTAAAAGCAAAACATATTTATAAGAGCTAATCAAGAATCACATGTTAAACATTTATCCAAATAAGGCAAAATGTACAAAGGTATGACTACATGCCATAATCAGAACATGAAGAAACAAAACTAGTGAATTCTGTACTGAATTTTTTCTCACCATTAATTCCCCAAATTCATCTTCACCTTTCTGCCTGTTTTTATATGTGCCAGATGTCATATATATGTATTGCATGTGCATGTTTATGTACACATATATACATGTTGTATGTTATATTTAGGATATCTATCTATCTGTCATTTAGCTCTCACCTTTTATTTAGAATTAACATCTCTTGTGCCCATTCATCTGAAGGCCTGTGGGATTTAAAAGTACATAGACTCAGACATCACATGATTGCTATGCTTCACATTCTAGTTCTACTTACTCTGTAGCTTATATGCTCCAGTGGAATTTCATTCTCATGTAAATAAGTTTTTTGAAACTTTACTACTTTTCAACAGAGGTTAGTTTTTATGGATTCATTAGCATGGGAAATGATTCAAGCTTTCTGCTCTATAGTTCACAAACATAAAATGAGAGTGCCACACTGTTATAGTTTTAGTTTCTCCCAGTTCAACTCTAGTGCATAGGTAAAAATTCCTTCTACTCTAAGTAGTTCCCTACTGTATAAGTTCCCTGCACACACTTCTTATGTTCATCATAACAGTCTACCTTGCTTTAACAAAAAGTATAATCCTGAAGCAAGGGCTCTGAACAAAGTGTGAAGGGTTTCAATTGAGAACCACCCATCCACATGGCAGAGCTCTATATTAATAAGGATTTGGAGCACCAGCCTCACTTAGGGACAGAGCCCTGGATGATGAGGGACACATGTTTCATCTACGGTATGCAGTGCTCAGGATGTACTGCTCTATATCTATCATTTCTTCCTCTTTGCTCCAAACAGGATTGCCTCCATGGGTCCAGTCCAATAAGACTCACAAATAGAAGCCTGGTATTTTCTAAGAGATTTTGTTATTAAGAGTAACAAAAGGAATTTGCTACAGTAGATTACAGATCCTAATAGCATTTTCCTTTCTTACTCCATTTGATTGAAATATAGAAATCATCTACAGAATGCTCAGTGGAAACATCTATATAAAATTTCAAAGATACATTGTACTCTCAAGGTTCCTCAAAGGATAACTTTACAAATTCCAATCATGTTTCCCCCTTTGTTTTATTAGTTGGTACTGCAGCTGGATGTCAGGCTAAGCAAGGGCTCTACCATCTGAGCTATGACCTAAGTTCTTTGGTGCTTTAAACATGTTTTCAGACAAGGTCTTCATTTTAGGCTGGAAGTGACCTCAGATCACAATCTGATTTCTTATGCTGTTATAAGGAGTGGGGGAAACACACCAGTGAGCTCACATGTCAGGCTCATTGGTTTAGGAGAGGGTCTCAATAACTGTTCACAAAATGGCTTGTAAATGAGATTAATTGCAGGTTCCACTTTCCACATAGCTGGCATTAAAAGCATGGATGACAAGAACCACCTTCCTGATAGATAGGTCCTTAATTTTACTAGTGGTACTGCTGTTTGAACACAAGGTCTTTCATGTTCTTACACTCTATATATCTATATCACACATACCACCAGTCCTTGTTTGCTAGTATTGTTTGTGTCCAAGTATTTAGTTCACGGCATAAGTATGTAAATATGAATGCATCTGTACATATATATGTATACATATATATTTATACATAGGTATGTATATTATTGGCATAAACTTCTACATGTACACTTTTCTATCCATATATATATATAATGGGTGTATTTGTATCTCACCTCTCACGACCCTTACAAATTTCGTATGGACATGGCCTATAGGGGAAAAAAAATACATACAAATCAGATATCACAGGAATTCACATTCTGGTACAAATTATTCTGCAGATCATACACTAGTGTAGTTTTATTTAAGTTTTACATATATCTGTTTCTCTTCTCACCCTTTATTTGGAACAAGGATAGCACTAAAGTTTCAGGTCATTAAAGAGGCATACTTGGTCATAAAATACTGACAATAACATGAACCACTTTTTCATAGAAATGAGTGTTATTGATTGGTAATGGACATATTTAGTCTGGGAGAATACAAAACTACTGAACACTTATGTTCTGTGTTTGCTACTAAACAAAAGTAGAGTGTGTTTCGCCATAAGTGCACAAATCTCTTCTACCCTATCTAAGTTCCTTATTGGCCAGTCCTTGTGCCCTCTTCTTATGTCCAGCATCATAAATACCTATCTGTCCTAACGCATGGTCAGGCTGAGGTAGGGTCTTGTATAGTGTCAGAGCTAGACAGAATGACTTCACATAGTGACAGAGTACTTTATTATAAGGGACACTTCTATGAGCTAGATCTTTTATGCACACGGTTCCCTTGTTCATTATCCTCTGTTTTTCTTTTTCTTTCCGTTGTTCATTATCCTCTGTTTTTCTTTTTCTTTCTTGCAAACATGATTCCTCCTTTGATCCAATCCACCAGAGACTCAAAAGTAGCAAACCTGATATTTGCTAAAGGAATACATTACCAAAATGACCAACATAGTAGAAGCATACTTCTCATGACCTATTTCTTTCTTATCATCACTGATGTTATGCTAACAGAAAATTAACCACAAATGTCTCGTGAAAGCACTTAGGACACCTTGTTAAAGAAAATAAGGGACTTTGGGGCTGGGAAGGTGGCTCAGTGGTAGAGCGCTTGCCTTGCATGCTTGAGGCCCTGGCTTCAATTCCTCAGCACCACATAAGCAAAAGGAAAAAAAGCCAAAAGTGGTGCTGTGGCTCAAGTGGTGGAGCGCTAGCCTTGAGCTGAAGAGCTGAGGGGCAGTGCCCAGGCCCAGAGTTCAGGCCCCACTACCAGACCCCCCCCAAAAGAAAGAAAATAAGGGACTCTTTTCAGGGTGATTTCACACATCTTAACCCCTTTTTCCTTTCACTCCTATTCTGAGTTTGGTTTTTTAAATTTGTTTCTTCTCTTTTCTTTTTCCTTCCATTCTCTTCTTTCTTTTCTTCTTTTCTCCTTCCTTCCTTCCTTCCTTCCTTCCTTCCTTCCTTCCCTTCCTTCTTTCCTTCCTTCCTTCCTTTTCTTCCTTCCATCTTGACTTCTTACTTCCTTCACTCCCGACTTACTTCCTTATATCATTCTGTTTTGGGGGACAGCAAATTGCTCTGGTTTGAATATAGATCCTTTATCTACTAGCCAGTTGCTCTAACACAGCGTCACAGCTTTATTTTTGATGCTAATCTAGGGAGTTTTTGATAAGGATTCCTGTTTGGATCAGGTCTAACACTAGATTAACATCTTCCTAAGATGTTTCCTAGTAGCTGAGATCTCAGGCCTGCAACACTCTTTTTTGTTCAATTCTTTTAACATCTCTATGTCTGTGTTATGTGTATGTATGTTTCATCTCATACCGTCATATGTTTCATCTCTGACTGTCAAGAGACATGTATGTGTTGAGTATATAAACATATTTAATGGTCATATTGGTTTTGCACTCACTCATCAGTTAGTATTCCAAGGAGAGGTACCGGTAAAACTTCAGAAAGATCCACGCTAAGAGAAAATATATAGTTAGGCATGTCACAAAGTCTTAGCACATATTTTTAATCAAAGAACTAGCGACTCTAGACATGAACAGGTTGGGTTGTAGATACTCATGTTCATATTTCCATCTGTACATAGTTCATCATTTATTTACAACTGAATCTTTAGAAGATAATAATAGATCCCAATGCCTGTGAAATTAGTAAACATTTCACCTTTTGAATAGTTCTCTCTAGTATTACCATAGACTGGCATGGGGAATTTATTTCACATTTCACTACAGGTTTTACATATGAGAACTCCACAGATATTAGCAATTCTAAGGTCAGTCTTTCATTTACTTTCATCTTCAAGTGCTTTTTACTGCCAGTCACATTGGGTGAGTCCATAGACCAGATAGGAAAAAGAGACAGGATTTAATCTGTAACTGTAGAGACAGCCATAAAGCCATAAAGTTGAATGTGAAGGAACAAAGGACACATTAAAAAAACAAATAACATACAACTTGAGAAATATGTATTTAGTGAACCATAAGAGCCCTAACTCTATCTTAGTTACAGATTGTCTAATGGATTAAACTAAAAAACCCTTGACCCAATGATACACTTCCTACTAGACATGTATTTTACCAGTAAAGTCTTAGAAAGACTGAAATTAAAGCAATAGGACTGCTTTACATTTCCTGAAAACATAAACCAGCAGCAATCATAAGTCACAGTATTTATACAAGAAAAAACAGCCTCTGTCACAAAAAATCCCCTATATAATGATACAAAGAAAGACAGGACATTATTCAAAAAGTGTCAGTAGAAAACAATAATTTTAAATAGACAGTCACTCATTGAAAGACAATGCTACTATATAAAAACCAACATCATTCAATGTAAAAGTACATATCAACT
>NW_012267505.1:123424-131592 GCF_000151885.1 Dipodomys ordii | reverse complement strand
AAATTATTTTCTATATCTTATTCACTAATGAAATGAAAGTATAAGGGCTGGGAATGTGGCTTAGTGGAGAGCGCTTGCCTAGCATGCAAGAGGCCCTGGGTTCAATTCCTCAGTAGCACATAAACAGAAAAAACTGGAAGTGGTGCTGTGGCTCAAGTGGTAGAGTGCTAGCCTTGAGCAAAGGAAGCTCAGAGACCATGCTCAGGCTCTGAGTTCAAGCCCCAGAAAAGTAGAAAACAAATACATTAAAAAATTTTATAAGCACACATAATGTACATAATATTCATTTGAACTTCCAAAGGACTGATGAAATCATGAAGAAAATACAAACTTTCTCAGACTAATGAAAATGAAAACATATTATTGTAAACACATTTCCATGTGGATCTTAAAGCAATACAAGCTGGTCTCAAAGTAATAATAGTCATGGCCTGAACAGGATATGCAAGAAGAATGGAGAGGGATATTACTCTATAGAGATGTGTTTCTGAGAAGAAAGAATGACTCCTTCAAGAGCAAAGAAGAGTATCTATGCTAGAAAAAAATGAATTCAAAATTTTCTAAGTGCCATATGAAAATACTATTGAATAGTCTGGCAGAAACCAATTATAAATAAAATCACAGAAATGCCAATTATGTAAACTGATCACCTCAGTGTATTAAGTGTGTCAAACTCTTATACTACACACTATACAAATGGGTACCTACTACATGTCAATTCAAAAGATAAACATCTATTAAAGCTAAACTAGAAATGCCTAACATTTATGTAGTACAATGGTACAATACTGGGACCACAGGCCACAAGGATAGCATAAAGAAACACAATGACATTCCGTACTACAATTCATCTCTCCATCAACTTCTCAAATTCATCACCTTTTTCGGTGTGTTGTTCTATGAGCCAGATTTCATATGTATGTATTGTAAGTGTATGTTCACGCATATATATATATATACACACACACACACAGACACAGACACACACACACACACACACACATACATACACACTGGTATTTAAGATAACCATCCATCCATTTCACTGCATGTCTATTTTATGGACTCATTTATCTCTTACCTTTTGTTCAGTGCTGACAACTCTAATGCCCATTCAGATGATGTCCTATGGGATTTGAAAAGAATATAGACTCAGATATCACATGATTGCTGCACTTCACATCTAGTTCTACTTACTCTGCTACTTATATACTCTAAAGGAAGTTCATCCCCATGGTTATCAGCTTTTTGAAATTTTACTACTTTTCAAGAGGTTAGTTTTTATTCATTAGCACATATTATTCAGGAAATAGTTCAATCCAAGCTTTCTGTTCTATATTTCACAAATATATTAAATAAAAATGTCACATTGCTATGGTTTTAGTTTCTTCCAGTTCAACTCAACTGCCTAGGTAAAAATCCCTTCTACTCTAGGCAATTCTCTGCTGCACAAGTCAATGCACACTCTTAAGTTTATGATCCTAAAAGTTTGTCTTGCTTTAACACAAAATAAAAATTGTATGTCTCTGTGAACAAAGTGTGCAGGATTTCAGTTGAAAACTAACTACCCATATGGAAAAGCTCTATGCTCCTCTTGGCTCCTCCTCCTCTAGGCTCCAAACAGGATCACCTCCTTTGGTCCAATCCATAAGAGATTCACAAATAGAAAACCTGGTATTTTTTAAAGGATTGCCTGATATTAGGAGTAACAAAACCACTGATTAAAAACAGATTACTTGGGCTGGGAAGGTGGCTCAGTGGTAGAGCGCTTGCCTTCATTGCATGAGGCCCTGGGTTCGATTCTCCAGCACCACATAAGCAAAAAGGAAAAAAGTCAGAAGTGGTGCTGTGGCTCAAGTGGTGAAGTGCTAGCCTTGAGCTGAAGAGCTGAGGGACAGCGCCCAGGCCTAGAGTTCAGGCCCACAACTGGACCCAAAAAACAAACAAACAAAAAAACCAGATTACTTTAATGACCTTTCCCTTTCTGACTCCATTTGATCAAAATATAGAGATCATCCACAATCTCTCAGTGAAACCTTTCAAAGACACGCTGAAATCCCAAGTTTCTCTAGGAGACAACTTTACAAATTGCAATCTTGTTTCACCATTTTTTCATTACTTGGTACTATAGTTGGATGACAGTGTGTCCAGCCTGCTTACAAGACATGGGCTCAACCCCCGATTTATGGTCCTTTTGTGCTTTGCCTGTGTTTTCAGATAGAGTCTCCTTTAAGGCCTGGAAGTGACGTCAGACCATATTCTGATTCCTATGCTGCTAGAAGGGGTGGAGGGCAATACAACACTAAGCTCAAATGACAGATCCATTGTTTCAGATGAGGGTCTCAGTAACTGTTTACAATATGGCTTGTAAATGAGATTACTCCCAATTTCCAATTCCCACCCAGCTGGCATTAAAGGCATGTGCGACAAGCAAACCCTTCCTGAAAGACATGTCCTTAATATTTTTTAACTCTGGGCCCGGGCACTGTCCCTGAGCTTTAGTGCTCAAAGCTAGTGCTCTATCACTTGGAGCCACAGTGCCACTACTGGTTTTCTGGTGGTTACTTGGTGATAAGGGTTTCACAGACTTTCCTGCCCAAGCTAGCTTTGAACCATCATCCTTAGATCTCACCTCCTGAGAGCTAGGATTACAGGTATGAGCCACTGGCTTCTGGTTGACATGTCCTTAATTTTACTAGTGGTACTGCTGTTTGAACACAGGGTCTTTCATGTTCTGACACACACTGCATTACACATACCACCAGTCCTTGCTTGTGATTTCTGTTTACGTCCAAGTATTCAGTTCCAGTCATATATTTATGAATACACATGTCCATATATACACACATAAACTTCTATATGTACACTTGTCTATCCATACACTTTATGGGTTTATTTGTATCTTACCTTCTGCCTTCAGGAAATGAATGCAATTCATAAGTAGATATACTATAGGAATTAAAAAGAATATGGTCAGTTATCACCTGACTTCCTGGAATTCACATTCTGATTTAAATTAGTCTACAGGTCATACACCAGTGGACTTCAATTTTTTAAACCTATATTTTCCATTCTCTTCTCATCCTTTATTTGGAGCCTAAAATATCAGATCATTAAATAAATGTGCTTGGTCATAAAATACTGATAATAAACATGAACAAATTCTGAGAGTGAGTGGGTTTCCAGTTCACTGAGTTGGAAGAGATTCCTCTTCCAAGTACAAGATTCTCTCCAAAGGAGAAGAGAACCACATTACTCAGTGAGCCACAAAGTATTTGGGCTTCAACTCAGGGAAATGAATGTTGGTCAAACAATCATGTTCTTCATCACAGAAAATCAAATCCATCAAAATCAAATCCATCAAATCATCAGAGGGACTGTTGAAGCAAGGAGCCTTTCATGTGCTCCCACTCACCAGTGCATTTATATTCTCCAGTAAATCAGTTATTCTGAAACTTGTGAATCACCTTCCCATAGAAGTGTTACTGAGTGGGAATGGACATATTTGGAATGGGAAAATATTAACCTACTGAACATTTTGTTCCATGTTTGCTACTCAAAAAAGTAGAGTGTTAGCTTTTGATTTTTCCCCTGTGTGTTCTAAATTCAATCCCTCCTACCTATATAAGCTCCTGCTTATAAGCCTGCTTCTTAGGTCCAGCATCATAAATGTCTATCTTGCTCTAACACAGGGTCAGGCCTAAAGTATGGTCTCTTTTAGGTACGTTACAGACTTGGGATGAGAACAAGCCTTGTAAAATGTCAGAGCTAGAGATAATAATATTTTGGACACTAGCTTCACACAGTGACAGGATTCTACATTAAAAGGGACACGTGCATGAGCTAGATCTTTTATGCACAGGGTTCTGTTGCTCACCATTATCTATTTCTCTTACTTTTTCATTTCTGTAAACAGGATTCTCTCCTTTGGCCCAATCCACTGAAGACTCAAAAGTAGGAAACCTGATATTTTCTAAAGGAATATGTTACTAAAATGACCAACACAGAAGAAGTATATGGGCTGGGAATGTGGCTTAGTGGTAGAGTGCTTGCCTAGCATGCATGAAGCCCTAGGTTCGATTCATTAGTACCACATAAACAGAATAGGCTGGAATGTGCTGTGGCTCAAGTGGTAGAGTGCTATCCTTGAGCAAAAGAAGCTCAGGGACAGTGCTCAGACCTTGAGTTCAAGCCCTAGGACAAACAAAACAAAACCAAAAAGAAGTATACGTCTCATGACCTATTGCTTTCTTATCCTCATTGATCTAATGATAATAAAGTCATCCACAAATCTCTCAGTGAAAGAATCTATACTCCTTGTCAGAGTGTGTATAATGTCCAGAGATTCTTGATGAACACTTCACACATCTCAACCTCCTTTTTCCTTTTGCTCCTAGTTTTTAAGTTCCTTTCTTTTCTCTTCCTTCTTTCCTTCCAATTATTCATTCTTTCTTTCTTTTCCTTCCTTTTTCCTTCTTTCTGTCCTACTGTCCTTTCTTTCCTGTTTTCCTTCTTTCTCTCTTTGGAGGCAGGGTGACTGTGGTCCCTTGTCTACTAGCCAGGTATGCTACAACAGCATCATTTCATCATTCTTAGGCACTGCTCAAGGAATGTTTTACATAGGGTTTCCTTTTGGGGTCTGGTCTGGCAGCAGATCCCAATCTTTCCATGTTTTCTAATTCCTGAGATCTCAGACATGCACAACTATGGCTTTTGTTTCAGATAACTATATGTGTATATTATGTGTGTGTGTCTATGTTTCAATTCATTCTATTTGACTCTCTAGAATCATGGATGTGTGTGCGTGTGTATTCAGTTGGCATATTGGTTTTGTTACTCACTTTTCACTTCCAATACGAGAAACTTCAGAAGGTTTCACACTAAGAAAAAATATATAGCAGATATAACACACATTTTACCACATTTATAGCTATAGCTAATGCTTCTAGACATGAACTGGTTGGGCTTAAGCTACTCATGTTCATATTTGCATCTATTCTTAGTTCATATTTTAATAAAACTGTATATCTTTATAGGAAAACACATTTTCTACAGCCTGTGAAATCAGTAAACATTTCACACTTAGAACAGTTCTCTAGTGTTAACATAGATATTACCATTGGACATTGACTTCAAATGCCACTACATGTTGTACACATGAGAATTTCACAGACATTATCAATTCTAAAGTCATTCCATCATTTACTTTCATTCATCAAATGTTTTTACTGCCAATCACATAGGGTAAGTCCATAGACCAGCTAAGCAAAAGAGAAGAGACTCACTCATCAATACAGATAACCATAAAACCATAAAGATGAACAAAAAGGGAACAAAGGACACATGAAAAAAGATACAACAATGTAAGGAATATGTCTTCACTGAACAATCAGACCCCCAACTCCTATTCAGATGCAGATTGAAAAATAAGTTAAGTTTAAAAACCAATAATATACTTCCTACTAGACACATTTCACCAGTGAAGGCTTAAATATCTGAAACTGAAGTAATGGAAGACTACTTTCTCTGCAAATGTAAACCAAACACAATCACGAGTAATCATGCTATATGAGAAAGAAATAGATTGTTTAGCCAAAAAAACTAGATAATGATACAAAGAAAGACAGCACGTTATCCAAAATATCGTCAATTGGAAATAGTAACTGTCCTGCACTCACTGCAGGAAAATACTACTATAAAACTAACAACATTCATTATAAAAGGAAACATAGCCTCAAACAGCATAAAAGTTGGCAGCAGCTCTTCCTGTAAGCGCCCAGAGGTGACCTGTGAAAATGGCTTGCTACTCTCTCGACCCAGAAAACCCCACAAAATCATGCAAGCCAAGAGGTTCCAATCTTCATGTTCACTTTAAGAGAAACAGCACTTTAGAGAAACAGCACAGGCCATCAAGGGTATGCATATCTGAAAAGAGACTAAGTATCTGACAGATGTCACGTTAAAGAAGCGTGTGCCATTCCGGCGTTACAATGGTGGAGTTGGCAGGTGTGCTCAGGCCAAACAGTGAAGCTGGAACAGGGTCAGTGGCCCAAAAAGAGTGCTGAATTTCTGCTGCAAATGCTTAAGAATTCAGAGAGTAATGCAGAACTGAAGGGTTTAGATGTAGACTCCCTGGTCATTGAACACATCCAGGTGAACAAAGCACCTAAGATGCGCCACCGAATTTACAGAGCCCATGGTAGGATTAACCCATCCATGAGCTCCCCCTGCCACATTGAGATGATCCTTACTGAGAAGGATCAAATTGTTCCTAAACCAGAGGAGGAGGTTGCACAGAAGAAAAATGTATCCCAGAAGAAACTGAAGAAACAAAAACTTATGGCACGGGAATAAATTTAGCATAAAATAAACTCAAATAAATCGAAAAAAAAGTTGGCAGCATCAAAATCCACTGATAACAAGGAAGGATCACTCAGACAATAAATCAATCACAACATATTAAAGTATACTGTAAGCCAAATTGGTCTAAGAGACTACAAAACATTCCATTTACACAGAAATGGAGACAAAAGGTGACCAAATGCAACAGTAATATTCACTAGACATTATGTTGAAAATGAATTATAACACCTGTGGGTGGAGACAGGAGGGAAAACCTGGGAGAGAGCAAAAGAAGGGGTAACATTGCCCAGAAAGAAATGTCCTCATTACCTGATCTATGAAGCTCTAACTCCTCTGTAGAACTCCCTTATAATAACAATTTTTAACAAAACATTTCACATAAATGGATGACATTGATCAAGATGCATTGTATTCATGAATGCATTGGCTGAATGCTAACTACTTTGTACAGCTCTAACAAATGCACCTTGTTTTTCTGGAGCAATCTCCAGGACAGATGGTACTTTATCCAACAAACCATTTTCCAACATACTTTTAAAAACTGAAATTATTCTCTACATCTTATTTGCTAATGAACTAAAAGTAGAAAATAACAACTTAAGGAATTATATAAACGCACACAAGGTACATGATAGTCACTTGAACTACCAAAGGACTGATGGAAGAAATCATGAAGGAAATACAAACTTTCTCAAACTGATGAAAATAAAACACATACTATCACAAACACTGTCCCTTCTACATATGGGAGCTATAAGCTGATCACAAAGAAATACAAGATAAAATAGCAGTCTCTGCATGACCAGGATGAGTGCGAATGAAGAAGGATGTCATCCATACATTTTTGAGCAGAAGGAATAACTCCTTCAACAGCAAAGAATGATATCAAAGCTAGAAATCATGAATTAAAACTTTCAAAATGTCAAGTGAAAATGATATTGAAGCTCTGGCAGAAACCAATGACATATAACTAAGATGGTAGAAATGCCAATGATGTAATCCGATCGTCACAGTGTACTTGTGTCTAACTCTTACACTATACACTATATGCATGTTCACCTGCTACTTGTCAGTTAAAAGGGTATTTTTAAAAGCTTGACCAGGTCAACAGTGTGTAACATGTTACACACTTATACAAATTGGTACAAAGTTTACACCACATTCTTCAATGAGAGCATGCAGAAACACAATGACATTCTGTATTGCAATTGTCTGCACCATAAGCTTTCCACATTTATCTGCACTTTTCTATGTGTTTCTATATGTTCAAGATTTCATATATTGGTATTATAATAAAGGTATTTTATATACATATATACCTATTATAAATGTAGATTCAGGATATCTACCAATCCATCTATCTCACTGTGTATCTATTTTATGGGTTCATTTATCGCTCACCTTCTCTTTGAAGTTCCCACCTCAAATACTGTTAACAATCCAGGTACAAGAGTATTTGACTGCTAGTCTATACACTCTTGTTCTAATTACTTTGAAGCTTATAAATGGCTCATGGAATTTCATTCCAGTGTAAATCAGTTTTTTTTTAAACTTTGTTATTTTTCAGTAGAGGTTGATCCAAAGAAACAGTTTTAATTTAAGCTTTTGGTTCTTGAATCCACAAATACATAACAGCAGAGTGTTTAGCTTCTCCCAGTTCAAATCTTTGATCTGGGTTAAAAAAAAAATCCCTTCTATTCTTGGTAGTTCCCTGCTGTATTAATCCCTGCACACACTTTTTACATTTAGCATCCTAAGAGTCTGACTCACTTTAACATAAAATAGAGGAACTATAAGCCAGAGGT
>NW_012267505.1:119742-123374 GCF_000151885.1 Dipodomys ordii | reverse complement strand
ACTGAACAATCAGACCCCCAACTCCTATTCAGATGCAGATTGAAAAATAAGTTAAGTTTAAAAACCAATAATATACTTCCTACTAGACACATTTCACCAGTGAAGGCTTAAAGATCTGAAACTGAAGTAATGGAAGACTACTTTCTCTGCAAATGTAAACCAAACACAATCACGAGTAATCATGCTATATGAGAAAGAAATAGATTGTTTAGCCAAAAAAACTAGATAATGATACAAAGAAAGACAGCACGTTATCCAAAATATCGTCAATTGGAAATAGTAACTGTCCTGCACTCACTGCAGGAAAATACTACTATAAAACTAACAACATTCATTATAAAAGGAAACATAGCCTCAAACAGCATAAAAGTTGGCAGCAGCTCTTCCTGTAAGCGCCCAGAGGTGACCTGTGAAAATGGCTTGCTACTCTCTCGACCCAGAAAACCCCACAAAATCATGCAAGCCAAGAGGTTCCAATCTTCATGTTCACTTTAAGAGAAACAGCACTTTAGAGAAACAGCACAGGCCATCAAGGGTATGCATATCTGAAAAGAGACTAAGTATCTGACAGATGTCACGTTAAAGAAGCGTGTGCCATTCCGGCGTTACAATGGTGGAGTTGGCAGGTGTGCTCAGGCCAAACAGTGAAGCTGGAACAGGGTCAGTGGCCCAAAAAGAGTGCTGAATTTCTGCTGCAAATGCTTAAGAATTCAGAGAGTAATGCAGAACTGAAGGGTTTAGATGTAGACTCCCTGGTCATTGAACACATCCAGGTGAACAAAGCACCTAAGATGCGCCACCGAATTTACAGAGCCCATGGTAGGATTAACCCATCCATGAGCTCCCCCTGCCACATTGAGATGATCCTTACTGAGAAGGATCAAATTGTTCCTAAACCAGAGGAGGAGGTTGCACAGAAGAAAAATGTATCCCAGAAGAAACTGAAGAAACAAAAACTTATGGCACGGGAATAAATTTAGCATAAAATAAACTCAAATAAATCGAAAAAAAAGTTGGCAGCATCAAAATCCACTGATAACAAGGAAGGATCACTCAGACAATAAATCAATCACAACATATTAAAGTATACTGTAAGCCAAATTGGTCTAAGAGACTACAAAACATTCCATTTACACAGAAATGGAGACAAAAGGTGACCAAATGCAACAGTAATATTCACTAGACATTATGTTGAAAATGAATTATAACACCTGTGGGTGGAGACAGGAGGGAAAACCTGGGAGAGAGCAAAAGAAGGGGTAACATTGCCCAGAAAGAAATGTCCTCATTACCTGATCTATGAAGCTCTAACTCCTCTGTAGAACTCCCTTATAATAACAATTTTTAACAAAACATTTCACATAAATGGATGACATTGATCAAGATGCATTGTATTCATGAATGCATTGGCTGAATGCTAACTACTTTGTACAGCTCTAACAAATGCACCTTGTTTTTCTGGAGCAATCTCCAGGACAGATGGTACTTTATCCAACAAACCATTTTCCAACATACTTTTAAAAACTGAAATTATTCTCTACATCTTATTTGCTAATGAACTAAAAGTAGAAAATAACAACTTAAGGAATTATATAAACGCACACAAGGTACATGATAGTCACTTGAACTACCAAAGGACTGATGGAAGAAATCATGAAGGAAATACAAACTTTCTCAAACTGATGAAAATAAAACACATACTATCACAAACACTGTCCCTTCTACATATGGGAGCTATAAGCTGATCACAAAGAAATACAAGATAAAATAGCAGTCTCTGCATGACCAGGATGAGTGCGAATGAAGAAGGATGTCATCCATACATTTTTGAGCAGAAGGAATAACTCCTTCAACAGCAAAGAATGATATCAAAGCTAGAAATCATGAATTAAAACTTTCAAAATGTCAAGTGAAAATGATATTGAAGCTCTGGCAGAAACCAATGACATATAACTAAGATGGTAGAAATGCCAATGATGTAATCCGATCGTCACAGTGTACTTGTGTCTAACTCTTACACTATACACTATATGCATGTTCACCTGCTACTTGTCAGTTAAAAGGGTATTTTTAAAAGCTTGACCAGGTCAACAGTGTGTAACATGTTACACACTTATACAAATTGGTACAAAGTTTACACCACATTCTTCAATGAGAGCATGCAGAAACACAATGACATTCTGTATTGCAATTGTCTGCACCATAAGCTTTCCACATTTATCTGCACTTTTCTATGTGTTTCTATATGTTCAAGATTTCATATATTGGTATTATAATAAAGGTATTTTATATACATATATACCTATTATAAATGTAGATTCAGGATATCTACCAATCCATCTATCTCACTGTGTATCTATTTTATGGGTTCATTTATCGCTCACCTTCTCTTTGAAGTTCCCACCTCAAATACTGTTAACAATCCAGGTACAAGAGTATTTGACTGCTAGTCTATACACTCTTGTTCTAATTACTTTGAAGCTTATAAATGGCTCATGGAATTTCATTCCAGTGTAAATCAGTTTTTTTTTAAACTTTGTTATTTTTCAGTAGAGGTTGATCCAAAGAAACAGTTTTAATTTAAGCTTTTGGTTCTTGAATCCACAAATACATAACAGCAGAGTGTTTAGCTTCTCCCAGTTCAAATCTTTGATCTGGGTTAAAAAAAAATCCCTTCTATTCTTGGTAGTTCCCTGCTGTATTAATCCCTGCACACACTTTTTACATTTAGCATCCTAAGAGTCTGACTCACTTTAACATAAAATAGAGGAACTATAAGCCAGAGGTAGCGAACCTCAAGAAAAACACTGCAGGGTTTCAAATAAGAACCATTCACTCATGTGGCAGAGCTCTATATTAATACAGATTTGGGGATCAGCTTCACATAGTGACAGAGCTTGGGATAACCAAGGACACATGCATCATTTCTGCTATGCAATGCTCAGGTTGTACTACTCCGTATCTGACACTTCCTCCTCTGTGATCCCAACAGGATCCCCTCTCCTTTGGCTCAATCCATTAGAGACTCTTAAATAGAAATTTTGGTATTTCCTAAGAGATTGTCTGATGTTAAGAGTAAAAAAAAAAGATTGACTACAATAGCTTACTGCCAATGATCTTTCCCTTTCTGACTCCACTTGAGATATAGAAATCACCTGCAGAACTCACGGTGGAAACATCTAAATAGACATACTGTAATCTCAAGGGCCTTCAAAGGATAACTTTACAAATTCAATCTTCTTTCATTAGGTAGTACTGAAGCTGGATGACAGGGCATTCTCTCTGATGGCTAGGCAAGGGCTTGAGCACCTGAGCTATATGGCCTGAGTCCTTTTGTGCTACAGCACACACAAAAAAAAAAGGTCTTCCTTTTATTCCTGGAATTCCTTTTATTCCTGATTACCTATGTCCCTGATGAGGAATTGGAGAAGTACAGATGTGGGCTCCAAAGATTAAGCAAATTGTTATTGAGATCCTCACCTGAACCTACCTTTCCATACAAATGAGTGGTATGGATTGGGAATGGACATATTTGGTCTAGGAAAATATCAAAACTACTGAACATTTATGTTCCATGTTTGCTATTAAACTAAAGTGTTAAGCTTTTTGTGTCTTCCCCATAAGTGCAATCA